>NW_025920328.1:0-97297 GCF_902686445.1 Sciurus carolinensis
TGAGAAAAAGATAACCTCTTCAACAAATGGTGCTGGGAAAACTGGAAATCCATATGCAACAGAATGAAACTAAACCCTTATCTCTCACCCTGCACAAAAATCAACTCAAAATGGATCAAGGACCTAGAAATCAGACCAGAGACCCTGCATCATATAGAAGAAAAAGCAGGTAAAAATCTTCAATTGTTGACTTAGGATCAGATTTCCTTAACAGGACTCCCAAAGCACAAGAAATAAAAGCAAGAATCAAGAACTGGGACAGATTCAAACTAAATAGCTTTCTCTCAACAAAGGAAACTATCAGAAATGTGAAGAGAGAGCCTACAGAGTGGGAGAAAATCTTTGCCACTCATACTTCAGATAGAGCACTAATTTCCAGAATATATAAAGAACTCAAGAAACTCTACACCAAGAATACAAATAACACAATCAACAAATAGGTTAAGGATATGAGCAGACACTTCACAGAAGAATATCTACAAGGAATCAACAAACATATGGAAAAAATGTTCAATATCTTTAGTAATAAGAGAAATGCAAATCAAAACCACACTAAGATTCCATCTCAAACCAATTAGAATGGTGATTATCAAAAATACAAGCAAAAATAGGTGTTGGAGAGGATGTGGTGAAAAAGGTACACTCACACATTGCTGGTGGGGCTGCAAATTAGTGCAGCCACTATGGAAAGCAGTGTGGAGATTCCTTAGAAAAATTGGAATGAAACCACCATTTGACCCAGCTACCCCACACCTCAGCGTATACCCAAAGGACGTAAACCATCATACTACAGATATGCAGCCATATCAATGTTCATAGCTGCTCAATTCACAATAGCCAGACTGTGGAACCAACCTAGATGCCCCTCAATTGATGAATGGAGAAAGAAACTGTGGTATATATATACCACAGAATATTACTCAGCCATAAAGAATAATAAAATTATGGCATTTGCAGGCAAATGGATGCAGTTGGTTAATATCATGTTAAGTGAGATAAGTCAATCTCAAAAAAACCAAAGGATGAATGATTTAACTGATAAGCAGATGATGACACATATAGGGAGTGTGAAGGGGGCATGAATGGAGAAAGGAGGGACTCTATAGAGGGATAAGAGGGGTGGGAGGGGTGGGGGGAGAAAAAAGTAACAGAATGAATGAAAAACTATTACCCTAGGTAAATGTATGATTACTCAAATGGTATGCCTCTACTTCAGGCACAGAGAAACAAAATGTATCCCATTTGTTTACAATAAAAATGAATTTAAAATGGCTTTATTGATGTATGATTGATATATATTATAGAAGCCTATTTAAGTTTATAATTGAATGAGTCTGATTTATTTACCCATTTCTCCTACTTATAGGTAGGACTAGATATAACACTTATTTGTGATAATTTCTAACTCATGTTGAGAATGATTACATTTGAATTGATAACAAGTGGAAAGTTAGCCCTAGCAACATAGCAAAGCTCGAAGAAAGTTAGGAAGACCCTGTCTCTATAAAATATCCAAAATGTTGGGATGTGTTTTAGTTCATCCCTTTGTTAAGTCCCTTGGGAAGGAAGAAAAAGATTCTTACAATTGAATTAATTGTATTTTTTCACCTTATTTTCTCTAAAACTGTTTACCAAACATTATTTTTATGCTCCATTTTACTTCTTTCAGTTTTTATTTAGGTTATATATTCAGTTATGCACATTTTACTATCTCCACTTTCCAGTCAAATTTCTACAATTGTTTTTTTCTCATTGATGCAATATGGTCTTGGTACTTTTCTTTATTAAATTATTTATGTGAGTCATACAGCACAAAACATTATGTTGTAATTTTAGTTTCATGCCTTATTAACATTATTTTTCAAGTAAATTTTGTTTCTTTTGTTCTGCTTTGTTTTATGTATTTATATCACTGTGTAAATTTATTCCACATTTTTGTTCACTTTCAAGTTTACAGTCTCAAAATATTTTATTTCATCAGAGGAGAATTCTTTTTAAAGCACTATAATTTTATTTTGGCATAGGATGATGAAGGAAGAAACCTCTACTCTGACAGACACTTCACTACCAAATACAGAACTTCTCATTCTAAGAACTTATGAATTTGTGGCCTGGCAAAGCAAGAGACTTTGCAGAGATAAAATCTAGACTGAGAGCTTCAAGATGGCAGACTAGAGGGAGGTTGCATTCCCTGTTGCTCCATAACTCTGGTTTCAAGTAGAGGAAAATCTGTTTCACTCTGAGGCAGTCTTTGCTGCTCATGGATCCCCTACCTTTTACAATATTTGTCCACCTCCACCACCTGCAGTCTGCCAACATGTGGACTACTTTCAGAGCTGATTGCTCACTGACTTCTGCCTATCATCTGCATTTGCCCAATTTCCTGTCTCTTGCTTCCCCACCACCTGCCTTTCATCTACCCATCACCCAACACCCAAGGTCTACCTTCTGATTGTCCACTGGTAGACTGCAGATCACCCACACACCTCCAGCTGTTCACCAGATGCCTGCTTTTGCCTGGAAGTCCACTGTCACCATACCCACAGGTTTGGCTACATGTGGCTCCCATCATTTTGGGACAACAGGAAGGACCTGTAGATCCCTGGCCTGACTGACTGCACTCCACATCCAGAAACCCCCTGTCCTGACTGACTGTGCCCCACCTCCAGGACTCCAGACCCAAACAACTGCACCCCATATGAACTTGGTGCCCATGACCCATGCTGAAGCTCCCCATGTGCAAACACATTTGGAAGACAGTGTAACCATCTTGGATTTTCCTTGAAGCAGGAACTTCAATTTTTAGGTGGGGCTAATCTCATCCTGAGATGTCTGCTGGAGACTGGAAGCTCATTGTCTGGTACCTCTCACACAACAGGCTACTAAAGACTGGGATGTGTGAATAGGATATGACTGTTACCATATACTTCTTTTTTCTCTTTTTGAAAATTTTCCATTATTATTTCTTAATTTTTCTCACTCTCTCTATTTTCCTATTGTTTACCTGTTTCCTCAGAGTATCTTTCTCCCTTTCTTATGCTAGCAACCAACTTCTATTGATTCCACTTTCAGTCTTCCTATGATCTAGTATTTTATATACTATTCATTTATTCCATTAACAGTCACATCCTGCACCCCTCCACATCCTCTTTGCCTACCATTAGAAATTGTAGACCTTATTGCAAATCTATTTGTTATATAAAGATAATAAATGAACCCATCCTCTCTTTATCATGACAATATTTTTAAAGTCTTCAAAGGGGCTATTTGGTTTAGGGCTGCATATTTTTGGTTCTGGGTGATGCTAACATTGATCTCCTCATTAAAGGGGAGATTTTGGAAACCTTCAGGGTCACTATAGGCCAATGGGGGGAGAAACTACAGCACCCCAGATCTGCACTGCTAGAGGGGATGAAACATGAACAACATAAATATACAAGGGAAGAAAGTATTCCAAACAAAGATTCCTTATTAATAGAATCCAATGGCAGCACATTAGAAGAAATGTCAGAAAAGGAATTCAGAATATACTTAATTAAAATGATTCATGAAGCAAAGAATGAGATAAGAGAGCAAATGCAGGCAATGAACAATCACTCTAAAAAACAGTTGAAAGAGCAACTGCAAGAAGCAAAAGATAATTTCAACAAACAAATAATGATTCTGAAAATAAACCTAACAGAAATACTTGAAATGGAGAAAACAATAAACCAAATAAAAAGCTCAGTTGAAAATATCACCAACAGACTAGATCACTTGGAAGACAGAACATTAGATAATGTAGACAAAATATTTAATCTTGAAAATAAACTTGACCACACAAAGATGAGATTAAGGATGTTAAATGGGCATTTTATGAATTATCTGTTTATAATCAAGGTAATCACAATGGACTTTATAAATGGCAGCTAAGAAAGTGTTGACCAGCATGAAGGTCTGACCATGGAAGCAGACTGATGCCTGATGAGGGTGGAGAACATTAACAACAGTTACAGACCATAAGTTTGGGGGATATAGAAAAATTCTCTGTTTGAACCTTCAGAAAGCAGCAGGACAGATTCTCAAGTACCAAGACCTGTAGTGGACTTTTAAAAAAAAGTTCTAAAACACCCTTCATTTATTAACTGATGAAATATTAATGAATTTCTATTGAAACAGTATGAAGTCAAAAAAATAAGAACCATACTTTCACATGGATCTTAACCTAATGGAGTCATTTACTTTAGGGTAAAATATAATTTTTGTTCTTTCAAAAGATTTTAAATGATTGAGTTATTAATAGACAGTGTTGTATATAGAAGTTAATTTATAAAAATCATCATTATTGTACTCAGCCTTATCTTATTTTTGATTCCTTATCCCTGGATCTCTCCTGGTACTCTTCACATGGTATATTTTATTACCCCTGACTCCTATGCTTGGAAATTAATTCAATTCCAATCAACAACCAAACACAACCAAAATGTGTTGATACAGTTTTTAGAGTTGAAGTCTTAAAATCAAAAAACTTCCACAGAATATGTAATGCTATGGATATCCTACTAGTAAATGGATCTTTATAAAGTAATATTATAGAGTATTAGGTCACTTACTTTTATGTATTATGAAATTTTACATTATTTTTCTCCATTATATTCCAATAAATCAATATTTTTGTTCATTCAGTATCTTCATGCTGTTTTAGCCAGATAATCATTAGGTATAGATTTATCCTCCCATTTTTACCAATTTGATACATTCACAATCATATTTGTTCTTGACTTTCACATTTTTAAATAACTTACAAAGCTGATATGTTACTGATAAAAGATCTTTTATTCAGTGTCCATGATAAATGAGAGAACATCCAGAAGAATCCATTGGAGGTAAATGAGAATGAAGTAGTCTATACTATGATGAAAATTAAAAGTAATATTAAAAACATGTGAACACCAAAAGACATGGAAAATTTAGAGTAGTTTAAAATTAAATAAAACTCTTTTCATTAGACAGACTTGGTTCAGGTATGGAATCCAATAGAGTGAGAAATATGGGCTTGACAGCAACAGAATTCCTGAGAAAAAATAGGTGTGGTGAGGTTGGGTGTTTTCTTGTTTTCCCCAATGTGGAAGTGGTGAAGAAGAGTGTCAGAAGAGATGAGTGTCTGTGAAGATATAGTAGGCTTCTGCCAGCAGCAGGAAAAATTCAACTGCTAAGAGTTTATGGATGTATGTGATGTTCTCAGACCCACACCTACAATCTTAGGCCTTCCACCTAGACTTCTATGCATTAGAAATAGTACTCATGAGATATACTCTTTACTTTTTCTATGAGTCAATAATGGTGCTGACCATGACTGTTTCTGGTACTGCCACATCCTTACCATTGGGCAAATTTAGTAATACAGTCTACATAGATGCATAGAAGGATTTTATTTTTTAATCAACAGTATGTCTAATTTTGGTATTAAATGTAATGTATGAATGTTCAAGTTAGTGATAGAAAATCCAATATATAGTGTCATCTTAGATGATGTATTTTAGCTATGCTGTAGTATTGCCAACATTAGATAGGTCCTTAATCTATCTGACATATTAAACAGGTCATAGTACACAGTTTAGGCTGTAGTGATAACACTTCTTATATCAACCCTGATGGTGTACTGAGCTCTTCTCAGTAGAGAATAAGAAGTGAATTTGTGAACATAGTCTTGCTTGATTTTGTTTGTTGTTTTTTCCTGGTATGTATTTTATTTTTAGCCATTATCAATAACTTTTGGAGAGTTGAGTTTCTAAGAGAAAAATTTTTTATCTGAATAACCCTCTAAGGATTTAGACCATAAAGAAAAAGCAATAGTGACCCATTTCTTCTTCAGCCTGCAATGAAGTCAAAGGTGTGTGTTGGCAAGTTTCAAGGGTCTAACAAAATGAGCAACTGCTTTCTAAAAAGGAAGAGGCAGAATTTCCAGTTAGTAGAAGAAGGAAGAAAGATATAGGGATAAAAGAACAAGAGAAGTAACTGAAAAAGGGAAGATGGAGAAAGGTATTTTTTCCTTCTAGATCCTGTGTTCTTCCTGAGGGTTCAGTTTTTCTAGAGAGTAAAGAAAACCTTCAGGGGATGCAGATATTCTCTCTTTGACATTGGGATCAGGGCACCTAAACAGTCATTTGTGTATCTGTCAATTTATTTTATTAGTATTCTTTCTAATTAAATAGGCAAATGAACAATGTTGTCAATTTTCTAATTCCAGTGGCTTTCTTTCTACCTTAATTAGAGTAAAATATATTCAATGATTTTATAATCTTGTCAAAAGCTATTCTTGTGTCATGTATAAAATAAAAAGAAGCAATAAAATAAAAACTTGAAATAAAAAAGAAGGTGCCACTTGAAAATATGGAGAACACTGAACAAAAAAGCTAAACACTTTGAAACTTGTTGTACAGGGTTAGTATAATGTCATATAGTATTTATAAACTCATTCATAAATAATATTATTTTGTTTTAAACTCTAAGAAAAACTGTGAGGAACCATATTCAATATCAAAAAGGACACACTGTTTTACCATAATGTCTAAAATGATGAAATACTCTGTGTTTTATATGAAATGTAATAGTGTTTGTAAATGTATAGTTTGACTGTAAATAAATTGCTTCCATGAGATAAGATCATTGGTCAGTTTTGGTAAAAGCAAATTGCAGCTAATTTTAACATTCCAAATTATGGTTCAGATTTCTAAGGACAATCAGACATTTCCAAAAAAAATTTCCAAAACAATCTGGTATTTTCAATGAACTTTTAGGCTTGTTTGTTTTCTAATGATCATTTGGAGAGGCCTGGAGAGAAATGTTTTCTTCAGGCACCTTTGATGAAATCAACACATACCCAGATTCTACTGAGTATAGGCTGAGATATGTCCATCACTTAAAACCTTTCATATCCATGTAGATATGTACAAAGCAGAAACATTGAGTTGACACATAGAAGATACATATCAATATCTCCCATAATATTCAAATTATAGGTACAAATTTACTTTTAAAAAATTTACACAATAATTACATTGTAGCAGGCTGGGCAAAAATAGCTAGTAAGAGGACTCTTGTTCTTAAATTGCAACTCAGAACAGAGAAGCAGGTGGAAATGACAAGTGACCTAAATTCTGTAATTGATGATTAATGGAATGGTATGGAAGAAAATCTTTTAATCAGGAGCATTATTCTTTCTAGACAACCATGGTTGGACAATATCCCAGACAGCTAAATACAGCACCCCTTCATGCTCAAAACATTAGAAAAAATAGGGATAGTAGAAACATACCTCATCATTGTAAATGCTATCTATGCTATGTCCATGACCAACATCATTCTTTTGTTTGTTTGGAATTTCCGCAATCTACCAGTGCTGGGGACTCGAACCTGGGCCTTGAGCTTGAGAGGCGGGCACTCTATGTGATGGGCTATATCGCCAGCACCCAACATCATTCTAAATGGAGAAAAACTAAAAACAAGGCAGGGATGCCCACTTTCACCAGTTCTGTTCAACATCCTCCATGAAACTCTAGTCAGAGAAATTAGACCAAAAAATTAAAGGGATGCAAATGGGAAAAGAACTCAAAATATCTCTATTTGCTGATGAAATGATTCTATATTTAGATGAGTCAAAAAATTCCACCAGAAATCTTCTAGAACTCATAAATGAATTCAGCAAAGTGGGAAGATGTAAGATCAATGCTCATAAATCTATTCATTTTTATTCATAAATGATAAATTCTCTGATAGAGAAATTAGGAAAACTACTGCATTCACTATAGTCTCAAAAATTTTACTTGGGAATGATTAAATAAAGAAGGCGACATATCTCTACAATGAGACCTATGGAACACTAAAGAAAGAAATTCAAGTAAACCTTAGAAGATGGAAAGATCTCCCATGTTTATGGGTAGACAGAATTAATATTGTCAAAATGGACATACTACCAAAAGTACTATACATATTCAATGCAATTCAAATTAAAATCTCAGTGACATACAACATAGAAATAGAGAAAGCAATCATGAAATTCATTTGAAAGAATAAGAGACACAAAATCGATAAAGAAATCCTTAGCAAGAATACTGAAGTAGGTGGTATAACAATACAAGACCTCTAACTTAACTACAGAGCAATAATAACAAAAATGGCATGGTATTGTCACCAAAATAGACCAATGGTACAGAATAGAAGACACAGAGACAAACCCACATAAATAGATTTTCCTAGACAAAAGTGCCAAAAATATACAATGGAGAAAAGATAGCATCTTCACCAAATGATGCTGGGAAAACTGGAAATCTGCAGCAAAAATGAAATTAAATCCGTAGCTCTCAACCTGCACAAAACTCAACTCAAAATGGATCGAGGACTTAGGAATTAGACCAGAGAACCTGATTCTAATAGAAGAAAATGTAGTCCCTATCTTCTTCATGTCAGCTTAGGACCAGACTTCTTTAACACATCTCCCAAAGCACAAGAAATATAAGCAGGAATCAATAATAGGGATAGATTCAAACTAAAAAGCAACTTCTCAGCACAGAAAACAGTCAACAATGTGAAAACAGAGCCTATAGTGTGGGAGAAAATCTCTGTAAAACACACTTGAGATAGAGCACTAATCTCCAGAATTATAAAGAAAGCAAAAAACCTTACACCAAGAATACAAATAACCCACTTAATTAATGGACTAAGGAAATGAACAGACACTTCACAGAAGATCTGCAAGAAATCAACAGATATATGAAAAAATGTTCAATATCTCTAGTAATAAGAAAAATGCAAATCAAAACTATCCTAAGATTTTATCTCACCCCAAATAGAATGGCAATTATCAATAATACAAGCAATAATAGGTGTTGGTGAGAATGTGGGGAAAAGGGTACACTCATGCATTGCTGATGGGGTTGCAAAGAGGTACAATCACTCTGAATAACAGTATGGAGATTCCTCAGAAACGTGGAATGGAACCACCATTTGTTCCAACTATGCCACTTCTTTGGCCTATACCCAAAGGACTTAAAATCAGCAAACCACAGTGACACAATGACATCATTTTTTGTATCAGCTCAATTCACTATAGCTAGATTGTGCAACCAAACCAGATGCTCTTCAGTAGATGTGTGGGGAAAGAAACTTAGGTATACATACACAGTGGAATATTATTCAGTCATAAAGAAGAATAAAATTATGGCATTTGAAGGTAAATGGATGCATTTGGAGAATATCATGCTAAGTGAGATTAGTCAATCCAAAAAATCTAAAGGTCAAATAATTTCTCTGAGGAATGAATGATGATAAATTTCAGGTTTGGAAGAGGGGCAAGAACAGAGAAAAGAGGAACTATATAGAAAAAATGAGTAGTGGCAGGGAGTTGGGGTAAGAAAAAATAATACATGTATGATATTGCAAGTGGTGTGACTGTACTTCCTATAAAACCTGAGAAATGGTAATTGTATCTCATTTGTGTACAATAAATTGAAATGTAAAAAAATAATTAAAAAAAGAAAAGAAATGAAAAGAATGTGAAAAACTGTGAAATATTGTATGGTCATAGCTGGCATTGGCAAATGTTATTTTGACTTTTTATTTTATGCATCTTTTTCACTTGATCAGAGCTAACTGCAAGGAAGTTTTACAATGTAACTCACTTTTTTGCCAGGGTTGAATTGAAATAACTAACAGTCTCTTCTCCATTAAAATTTGCAAATACAGTCATCCATAGCATGTATTGACATAATAAATATTGCTCTATATTAGAAGTAGGAATCTGCTTATTATTCATGCACATGAAAATCATGAATGTTCATTTAAGAATTCATGTATTAGAATCTTACTTTGTGGGTAGGAATAGAAAAACACCCATGAACACCTAACAAGAACCATATATTTTATATTTAATTTTTTAGGCATGATCCAACTCAAACATTCTTGCTGAGCACAGTGGTGCATGCCTGTAATCCCAGCAGCTTGTGAGACTGCGGGAGTATGATCTTGAGTTCAAAGCCAGTCTCAGCTAAAGTGAGGTAGTAAGCAACTCAGTAAGACCCTGTCTCTACATAAAATACAATAGAGCTGGAGATGTACCTCAGTGGTCCAAATATCCTTGAGTTCTGACACCATTACTCCCCCAAAGAATGGTATTTGGGTGTGTGCACAAATGGTGGGCTGAAGTGGGCAGTGTATCACAAGAGAAACATATAAACACCTGTGAGCAACATGAGAGCATGAGCAAGCAGACATCTTGATTTGACAGAAAGGTGTGAATATACTTAGAAATGCAATAGACTAATAATGATTGAACCTTCAAAACTGAACTTCACACACCCAAAGAATGCACAGCATCCATAATTTTATAGGTAATGTATTTACAATTACTTCTTCATAGATCCATCTGCATTCACTCTCTTATTTCTCAATCTATCACATACACATGAGTTCTCTATGAATATAAGTCACATGGAGTTTATTCATAGAGGAGTAAAACTAATTATTTTGTAAGATGGAAAATATCAGACTTCATTTTGCAATATAAAGGAAAACAGGATGCATATGAAAGACACAAAACACTGATTTTCCATAATGGCTAAAGTGAGAAGAAATTTGACTCTTTATGGGAATATACAGTGGCTGTAAACATGGACATTAACAGTACATTCATTACTCTTGTGAGACAGAAGCACTGTTCAGTGGTGCTAGATGGAATATTTTTCCCTAGTGGACAGATAGGAGTCAACCCTAATATTCTAAATCTTGGCTCATATTTCTGAGGAGAATCTGATATTCACAAAAATGTTTCTGAGGATACCTGCTATTTCCAAGAAAGTTTTTGGCTTATGTAAATTTTTATATTTCCATCTTCCTTCACCTTCCATAAAATTAATACGCTTTCAAACATTTGTATGATCATCAGAGGCATGCAAACCTCATATATCTATTTAAATGCATGTGTATCCATTTGATACACACATCAAACACACAAGAAGGTAGGGAAAGACACATTTGCATTTATTGTAATTGTTCAATTGCTTATACACAAGTTCAGATTATTAGGCTCTCAGAAAAAAAAGAGAAAAACCAGACAATTTTAATCATTATAAAGAATCTTAATTTTAAATAAGTTAAAATTCAGTGACCAGATGCAGGTGGAAATGATGTTTCATCCATTGTATAATTCATAATTTATGGACTGGGATTGAAGAAAAATTTGTCATTATTGATAAAGAGCTTTCTAGGCATCACTGAGTTAATAGTAATCAAGTCAGCAGGAAAATCAAATGTGATGAAATGTACATAAATTTGTATGGTCATGCCTGGCATTGTCGAATGTTACTTCTATACATATACCAGTGCATAAAATTGAATCATATTATGAGAGTCATGTATAAAAGAGTTTGATAAAAATAATATATTAGTATGTGCAGTTCAAAAGGAGATATCTCACAGTCTTTGCTCCATTTACATATGGCACATTATGCAAAGACCATGCATAAACTGCATTAACACAATAAAGATATCTTGGCATTAAATAATTAATTTTTCTATGTTCATGTATGAATAAACTATCAGTGAAACTTCACATAGTGTATAGCCAAAACAATGGGATACTAATTAGAATAAATTACACTACCCATATATATGATATATAACACTATATGTTACTGCCTTTCATTGGTAAATAAACAAGTAAAATATTAATAAATATTCAAACATATTAGAAATTGGAATCATCTTATTTTGAATGCATGCAGAAATCGTGCATGTTCACTGAATGTGTCGCATATCAGACTCTTGCTGTATGCAAATGGATAGAAAAACATATATAAACACTAAGGAAAAATCACATCTCTTTCTTTTATTTACTTTCTCAGAGAAGTTGACTATGGAGAAAGTGAACATGAGATGAAGTATGAAAATGATATAAACTGAGGGGATGAAATTATTAATATAAGAGCTACATATGAATACCTGTGGACAATATGAAAGAATGAGTGAGCAGAAAATACATTAAGTTCTGAGGAGGATGTGAGTGTACTAACAGCTTCAAATAGTCTCAAAGTAGTACAAATTTCAAGAGCTGGACTGACACACTCATTCTAGAAAAGCAAAACATCCATGTATTTTTATGGTCAATATGCTTAAACTTATTTCCGTGTAGATTTATCTGCACTCCCTATGCTAATCTCTCATTTCCTGATAAGTTTCCTCATTGAATATATGAATGTTCAAGGCTCAGTTTCTTAATAACAATTATAGTCTACATCCTTTCTTTTCACAATATCCTAGATGAAAAATTGAGCCCAAAATAATCAATGATTTTATGACTGTACATCATCTTTAAATTATGGATCAACTTTCATAGTTCTGTATACTTCTATAAATATCAGATGAAAATATCCAATTCCCATAATATCCAATCACAAAACTATTATTATACCATGTTTTACATTTACTTTAGAAATTCAAATGTGAAATTTACCTTTATAAATGATTAATGATGGTGAGACTATTACCCATGGCTGGTAACAATGACTGAATAAGACTATTGATGAATCAAATATGTATTTGTTGTCACAGATCCCAGATATTGTCTTGTATTAACTTGTATTTCTTGCTTTTATTTTTGGTATTTACTTCTCATTGTTCAAGAAGTTTTAACAGGTTACTACTGATTCATGTGTCAGGACTGCAGCCTGGACTCAGGGAGCAGGAGACATTTCCTAAGCAACAATGTGTGTATCCTCTGTATCCTCTGCTTGTAAGCAAATTCTTATGAATGGACATGGTTAGGCAGCCTTAAATGTGGGATGTGAGTCTCAACAGAAGGTGTTAGTCCAACACAGGCTGACTTCAATTTTCGTTCCCACATAGAACAGGAATTCAGGGAAGAGGAAATAACACTGAAACCTCTAGGCAGGGACATTGAGGCAAGGTACTTTCAAGAAGAGGGTAAATTTTCTCAGCACAGATATCTCCCCATGAACACAGGGTAAACTTAATGAGATATTGACAGTATTAGATGTGTGTGGGAAATTGGCCAGAAAATTTTCAATCACAGGGCACAGACTCAAGTTCACAATCTCATAGTAATGCCTTTCTACTCTGTATATCCCACTTTCTCCTTGTTTTAGTACTGCTCTCATACAAATAGTTGTTTTTACTCATGTCATTTTGAAAGAATAGTTTCACAATTATTTGAAAAAATCAATTCAAATAATATCCATGTAACCATTTTCTAGCTTTCTCCAATACTTTTATATATACAACCCCAGTGAGAAAAAACTTAGAGAATTGAAAATTAATTTTGACTCATCACATGGTCAGCTGATTCCCTTTTCCTGAGTCTTCAGTGGGCCTAACATTATATTGGAACAGTGTGACAGAGGAATGTGATTTACCTCATAGTAGTCAAAAATGCCTATCGAATTGGGTGCACTATCAACAGTTTTAAATTCATTTTACTGCCTAACTTGCAATCAAGGCCACCAAAACATTGTTAACCAAGTTTTAAAATTTAATATTTAACACCATGTACTTAAATACAAATTATGTACCACAGTTTGATTAACAATTTCCCATTAATAGGATATAATTATTGTAAATAGTAAATTGTGATACTTGTTTAATATTCATTTTCTTCTTTTTGCCCCTAGAAATGAGGAGGAAAATATTTTAAAAAATAAAATTTGTCATTGACATTGTATATAAATAATTTGAATGATGTGAAGCTTACTATCCTGACTGTAGGTTTAAGATGATTATCCTGAGGTTAAAAGCCACACTAAATTAGATATAGACTTAAGGAGATGTAAGTTGGGCTCAAAGTGAGAAGAAAAATTATTTTATCCTTAACAGCTCTGCAATCAGTAAGTGAGTTGTATGCAGTGGCATTAGCATTCATCTACCCAGTAGTTTATCTTTCACTGGAACATTTCTCTACCTTCCCACTCCATGTGTGGGCATGTAGATTGAATAAACCAAGTGAGATCCATATTTCACTACATGGCCTTCAGGACAAAGCAAGAGGTAAACATCTATGCATGCATGTTGGCCAACATGTGGTGACAATTTCAAAGTTGAAAATGAAGAAATAGGAGTGAGCTAATTGCTAAATATGCTTTTACAGTTTTAGGTAAGTATTAGAGAGGATGAACATAAGAGCTACTTTTTTTTATCAATCTTAAGTTTACAAATTTATTAAGGTTGTCTTTCATCAATTCCTCATTACTTCAAAGTGCTATTTGGCATAACTGCAGATTTAATTTTCAGAACATTGCAACTATATCTTAAAGTGCTGTTTTGCCTTAACAAATAAACATCAGGTTCTGGTTAACCAAAGTACCTTAGTAGTTATAAATATATTTAATAAGGTTAATTGACTTGATATAAATAAATCAATTATGTTAAATTTCAAAAAAATTAGCAGCACATTACCATCATGAGGCTTTATGCTTAAACAGTAAGGGATGGACTTAAACTCACTGATGCACCATGTCATTGAGCAATTACAAAGATTCACTGAGAAAGTTTGGAGGACTTCTAACATTAACTTTGATCATTTATATTATTTATTTTAATTTTCATTTGTTACCTTATTAACCAACAAGGCACTTTCAATACATTTGAATGTTTTATTTCTAGTATTTTAAAGCATTAATGGCAATAATTCTCCCTCTTTTATCCTACTCCTATTTTGTACTTGTTCCAATTAATGCATATTCTCCCTTTTAATAAATTAGCTTCTGCAGCAAATAACCCCTATTCATTTTATTTCTTATACTTGGGTGGGTGTTATTTATTTGTGTGCTATCTTTTGTTTCTTAATTCATTTTGCTCCACCTTTCCAGCCCATTTTTGTTCTCATGTAATATTACATCAAATTTACTATATTTAATGACTAATTTTTCTATTTGTTTCAGAACCCTACTTCAAGCTTGTATCTGAATTATAGGAAGTTTGGAGAACAATATCAATACATTTTTCACTTCTACTAAGGTTGAATATTACATTGATAGGCACATAACTGAGTGTATTAAACAGGGTTTAGTGACTGATCTCACACTGTTGCTGTTACTGGTAACAGCAAGGACCACATATTGAGTTTAAGCATCAATAAGTTGGTATTTGCTCAAACCATGGCACTTAAAATAAAATAGGTCAAAAAGAAATCCCTTGATAAAATGAAGAATGAGTAAGTTTGATCAGATATGTAAGCGACTGAAAATGCAAGGGAGCAAACCATTCTGGACAATCCATAGAGCTTCAGGAAAATTAGTCTCCTGATACCACAATGGAGTAAAAAAGTAGATATCTTGTAGTTAAAATGTTCCATGAGCTAAAAGAAGCTGGAAGGAGTGAAATTATAAAACAGAGGAAGTGAAAGTTTATTTCAACAGAGATAGATTCTAAAAAAGAAACAAATGGAAGTCCTCAAAATGAGGTAATTCACCATGTTAAAAATTTAATGGAGAAATGACAAGATGACGGGTTAGAGACAGCATTTCTCCTAGCTCAGTTATCTAGATTTCAAGTGACTGAAATATTACCTCTTCCCTAGGTTTAGAGTAAAAAATTCTGAAACTGAAGTAGAAACCTGCCATATTATTCAACTCAATGAAATGTATGTTTAAAAATATCACACTGCCCCCAGCAATGTATGAGTGTACCTTTCTCCCCACATCCTTGCCAACACCTATTGTTGCTTGTATTCTTGATAATCACCATTCTAATTGGGGTGAGATGGAATCTTAGTGTAGTTTTGATTTGCATTTTTCTTATTACTAAAGATGGTGAACATTTTTTCATATGTTTGTTGATTGCTTGTAGATCTTCTGTGAAGCGTCTGTTAATATCCTTAACCCATTTGTTGACTGGGCTATTTGTATTCTTGGTTTAGAGTTTCTTGAGTTCTTTATATATTCTGGAAAGTAGTGCTCTATCTGAAGTATGAGTGGCAAAGATATTCTCCCACTTTATAGGCTCTCTCTTCACATTTCTGATAGTTTCCTTTGTGAGAGAAAGTTATTTAGTTTGAATTTGTCCCAGTTCTTGATTCTTGCTTTTATTTCTTGTGCTTTGGGAGTCCTGTTAAGGAAGTCTGATCCGAAGCCAACAATTGAAGATCTGTACCTACTTTTTCTTCTATAAAATGCAGGGTCTCTGGTCTGATTTCAAGGTCCTTGATCCATTGTGAGTTGATTTTTGTGCAGGGTGAGAGATAGGGGTTTAGTTTCATTCTGCTGCATATGGATTTCCAGTTTTCGCAGCACCATTTGTTGAAGAGGCTATCTTTTCTCCATTGCATATTTTTGGCACATTTGTCTAGTATGGGAAAATTTTATTTATTTGCATTTGTGTCCGTGTCCTCTATTCTGTACCATTGATCCACCTGTGTATTTTGGTGCCAATACCATGCCATTTCTGTTACTATTGCTTTGTAGTATAGTTGAAGTTTTGGTATTGCAATACCCTCTGTTTCATTCTTCCTCCTAAGGATTGCTTTAGGAATTGTGGGTTTCTTATTCTTTCAGATGAATTTCATGATAGCTTGCTGTAAGTTACAGCATTTGGATTTTAATTGGAATTGCATTGATTCTGTATAACACTTTTGGTAGTATGGTCATTTTGACAATATTAATTCTTCCTATCCAAGAACATGGGAGATCTTTCAATCTTCTAAGGTATTCCTCAATTATTTTCTTCAATGTTTTGTAGTTTTCATTGTAGAGGTCTTTTACCTCTTTGGTTAGATTGATTCCCAAGTATTTTATTTTTTGTGGTTATTGCAAATGGAGTTGTTTTTCTCATTTCCGTTTCAGCTCTTTCATCGCTTGTGTATAAAAATGCTTTAGATTTATGCATGTTGATTTTATAGCCTGCTATTTTGCTGAATTCATTGATGAGGTTTAGATTCCTTCTGGAGGACTTTTTTGGATCCTCTAAATATAGAATCATGTCATCAGCAAATAGTGACAGCTTAAGTTTCTCTTTTCCTATTCGTATCCCTTTAATTTTCTTAATCTGCCTAATTGCTCTGGCTAGAGTTTCGAGGACAATGTTTAATAGAAGTGGTGAAAGAAGTAATCCCTGTCTTGTTCCCATTTTTAAAGGAATGGTTTCATTTTTTTTCCATTAAGAATAATGTTGGCCATGGGCTTAGCATAAATAGCCTTTACAATGTTCAGGTATGTTCCTACTATCCCTATATTTTCTACTGTTTTGAGCATGAAGGGGTGTTGTACTTTGTCAAACTCTTTTTCTGTGTCAATTGAAATAACCATATGATTCTTATCCTTAAGTCTATTGGCATGATGGATTATGTTTTTTGATTTACGGATGTTAAACCATCCTTGCATTCCAGGGATGAACCCCACTTGATCATGGTGCATGATTTTCTTAATATGTTTTTGGATACAGTTTGCCAATATTTTGTTAAGGATCTTTGCATCTATATTCATCAAGGATATTGGTCTAAAATATTCTTTCCTTGATGTGTCTTTCCCTGGGTTGTGTATGAGGGTGATATTAGCTTCATAGAATGAGTTCAGTAGGGTACCCTCCTTTTCTATTTCCTAGAATACTTTGAGAAGTATTGGAATGAGTTCTTCTTTGAAGGTCTTGTAGAACGTGGCTGAGAATCCATCTGGTCCTGGGCTTTTCTTGGATGGTAGATTTTTATTGGCTTCTTCTCTTTCATTGCTTGATATTGATCTGTTTAAATTGTATACATCCTTCTGGTTCAGTTTGGGAGGAGTACATGTCTTCAGAAATTTGTCAATGTCTTTGGTAGTTTCTAGTTTGTTGTAATACAGATTTTCAAAGTAGCTTCTCATTATGTTCTATATCTCAATGGTGTCTGTTGTGATATTTCCTTTTGCATCATGAATTTTAGCAATTTGAGTTTTCTCTCTCCTTCTCTTTGTTAGTGTAGCTAAGGGTTTGTCTATTTTGCTTACTTTCTCAAAGAACCAACTTTTTGTTTTTTCAATTTTTTGAATTGTTTCATTTCTTTGAATTTCATTGATTTCAGCTCTGATTTTAATTATTTTCTGTCTTCTACTACTTTTGCTATTATTCTGTTCTTCTTTTTCTAGGGCTTTCAGCTTTACTGTTAGGTCATTTAGTTATTGACTGTTCATTCTTTTCTGGAATGTGCTCCATGCAATGAATTTTCCCCTTAGTACCACTTTCATAGTGTCCCAAAGATTTTGATATGTTGTATCATCATTCTCATTGACCTCTAAGAAATTTTTTTATCTCCTCCCTGATGTCTTTTGTTATCCATGTTTCATTCAATAGCATATTATTTAGTCTCCAGGTATTGAGGTAATTTATGTTTTTTATTTTGTCATTGATTTCTATTCTCGGTCCATTATGATCTGATAGAACACAAGACAGTATCTCTATTTTTTGCATTTCCTAAGGGCTGCTATGTGGCATAACATATGGTCTATTTTTGAGAAGGTTCATGTGCTGCTGAGAAGAAAGTGAATCCACTCATTGATGGATGAAATATTCTATATATGTCTATTAAGTCTGGGTTATTGATTGTGTTATTGAGTTCTATGGTTTCTGTGGTTGGTTTTTGTTTGGAAGATCTATCTAGTGGTGACAGCAGTGTGTTAAAGTCATCCAGAATTATTGTGTTGTGGTCTATGTGATTCCTGAAATTAAAAGGATTTGTTTGATATACAGGGATGCACCATTGTTTGGGGCATAAATATTTACTATCATTATGTCTTCCTGATTTATGTTTCCCTTAAGCAGTATGAATGTCCTTCTTTATCTCTTCTGACTAACTTTGGCTTGAAGTCCACTTTATCTGATATACGGATGGAAAACCCGCTTTTTTACTGATTCCATGTGCGTGGTAGGGTTTTTTCCCATCCTTTCACCTTTAGTCTGTGGATGTCTTTTTCTATGAGATGAGTTTCTTGCAGGCAGCATATTGTTGGGTCTTTCTTTTTAATCCATTCTGCCAGTCTCTGTCTTTTGATTGCTGAGTTTAGGCCATTAATGTTTAGGGTTATTATTGAGCTATGATTTGTATTCCCAGTCATTTGGCTTATTTTTGGCTTTTAAGTTGGTTTGGTTTCTCCTTTGAGTGGTTTTTCTCTAAGGTAGTTCCTCCCTTTGCTGACCTACATTGTTGTTTTTCATTTCCTCCTCATGGAATATGTTGTTGAAAACATTCTGTAGTGCAGGCTTTCTATTTGTAAATTCTTTTAACTTTTGATTATCATGGAAGGATTTTATTTTATCTTCAAATCTGAAGGTTAGTTTTGCTGATTATAGGATTCTTGGTTGGCAACCATGTTCTTTCAGAGCTTGAAATACATTGTTTCAGGCCCTTCTAGCTTTTAGTGTCTTGTTTGAGAAGTCGGCTGCTATCCATATTGGTCTCCCCCTATATGTAATCTGATGCTTTTCTCTTGTGGCCTTCAAAATCCTATCTTTATTTTGAATGTTATGCATTTTCATTATAATGTGCCTTGGTGTGGATCTGTTGCAATTTTGTGAATTTGGTGTTCTGTAAGTCTCTTGTATTTGATTTTCCATTTCATTCTTCAGTTTTGGGAAATTTTCTGATATTATTTTATTGAATAGGTTGTTCATTCCTTTGGTTTGTATCGGTGTGCCTTCCTCAATCCCAATAATTCTTAAATTTGGTCTTTTCATGATGTCCCATAGTTCTTGGAAATTCTGTTCATGATTTCTTACCATCTTCTCTTTTTGGGCCACTTTATTTTCAAGATAAAATATTTTGTCTTCATTGTCTGAGGTACTGTGTTCCAAGAGGTCTAGTCTTTTGGTGATGCTTTCCATTGAGTTTTTTATTTGGTTTATTTTTTCCTTCATTTCAAGGATTCTTTTCTTTTCTTTGTTTTTTTTTTTTTGAGAATCTCTATGTCTTTGTTGAAATGATCTTTTGCTTCCTGTAGTTGCTTTTTTTAGCTTATTGGTATTATCATTCATTGCCTGCATTTGCTCTCTTATCTCATTCTTTTCTTCGTGAATCATCTTAATCCTCTATAATCTGAAGTCCTTTTCTGACATTTATTCTACCATACTGTCATGGGTTTCAATTAATATAGAATCTAGATATGTTTGTATCATTTTATTCCCTTGTTTTTCATGTTGTTCATGTATCTTACCCTCTAGCAGTGCAGATCTGTGGTATTGCAGATTTCCCCCTATAGGCTTATAGTGGCCCTATAGGTTTTCAAAACCCTTTCTTTAGGGGGAGATCAATATTAGCAGTGCCCAATTCAGACACTATGCAATCCTAGACCAAATAGCCCCTATGTGGACAATAACAAAATTGTCATAATGACAGAATGAGTTCAAATATTATCTTCAGTAAAACAAACTGATTTGCAATAAGGTCTGCAGTTTCAAATAGAGGACAAAGAGGATGCAGAGGGATGTAGAATGTGGCTGTTAATGGGATAAGAAAAGAATATACAGAAGTTCTAGATAATAGAAAGGGTGAGAGTGTAATCAAAAGAAATTGGATGTTAGCATGCAAAAAAGGGAGAAAGAGACTCTGAGGGAATAGGTAAGCAGAAGAAAAAGAGAGCAAGAAAGTAAAGAAATAAAAACTTAATTTTTTAATAAGAAAAAAGAAAATCTACAGTATAACTGTCATATAGTAATGAAACCTCCCAGAGTTCAGTAGCCTGATGCATGAGAGGTACCTGACAATGAGCTTCAATCCTCCAGCAGGCAACTCAGGATGGGTTTTGCCCCACCTAAAGATCAGAGCTATGGCTTCCAGGATTATCCAAGATGACTGCTCTGTCTTTGAAATGTGTTGGCAAATTGGGAGCTGCAGCTCAGGGTGTGGCCGTGGTCAGCAGGAGGTCCTGGAGGCAGAATGCAGTTGATGAGGCAGGGGTCCTGGAGGTCGGGTGTGTTTGGTGTGTTTGTGGGATCCTGAAGGCTGGGTGCAATCAGTTGGTCTGGTGTCCCAGTGATAGGGCACCATCAAATTGGTCTGGGGGTCCTGGTGGCAGGGAGCAGTCAGTCGATGTGAGGGCCCCAGAGACAGAGAGTGGTCAGACTGAGGGATCCTGGAGATGGGACTCAGTCAGTCTGGCCAGGGGTCCTACAGGGCCTGGCTGTTGTCTCAAAATGGCAGCAGCCATGTGTAATCAAACCTGCAAGTACTGTAACAGTGAACTTCCAGGCAACAACAGGCAGCTGGTGCTCCACTGACCATCAGCGATCAGTTTACTGACTGTTGTCTGGACGATTGGGAGGTGTACCTTGTGTGTTGGGTGATGGAAAAGTGTAAGGTAGGCGATGGACAGGCGAGAGGCAGGCAAATGGTGAATGATAGGTGCCTGACAGTGAGCAATCTGCACTCCAAAAATGCGTCAATATGCTGGCAGACTGCAGCTGATCACAGCAGACACATGGGGTAAACAGCAGGGGATGGATAAGCAGCAAAAACTGCCTTACCAAGAAATAGATACTCTCTGCTTGAAACTGGAGTTATGGAGCGACAAGGAGTGCATTCTCCCTCTAGTTCACCATCTTGTATCCTGTGATAGTTTCTTTAATTTCTATTTCAGTTTATTCATCTGTTAGGAGTATAATTGATTTATGGGTATTTATTTTGTATTATGTTACTTTTCTGAATTCCTTCATGAGTTCTAGAAGTTTTCTGGTGGAGTTTTTTGGATCTTCTAAATCTAGAATCATGTCCTTATCAAATGGAAAAATTTTCCAATTTGTATCCCTTTAATATCTTTCTTCTTTCTAATTATTCAGTCTAGAGTTACTAAGACAATGTTGGATAGAAGTGATAAATAATGGCCTGTCTGTCTTATTCCAATTCTAAGAGGGAATGTCTTCAATATATCTCATCTCAGTTTGATGTTTTTCTTGGGGTTAGCATGTATAGTTTTTAAAATGTTAAGGTATGTTTCTACTATCCCTATCTTTCCTTGTGTTTTGAACATAAGTTAATTCTGTATTTAGGCAAATGGTTTTTGTACATCTATGATATAACCATAAGATGCTTATCTTTAAATCTATTGATATCATAAATTTCATCTATTAAATTTGTATGTGGAGTCAGCTTTGCACAGCTGGGATGAATCCCCCTTGTATTTGTATGCAAGATGCTGGAATTTTAGAGAATTTTTGCATGTATAATTATCAGGGATATTAGTATAAAAATTTCTTTCCTTTGATGTGTCTTTTGTTTTAGTATCAGGGTAACATCAAAACATCATAGAATGACTTTGAAAGAGTTCCCTCCTTTTCTAATTCATAAAATCATTTTAGGATAATTGGTTTTTGTGCTTTTTTGAAGGTCTTGTAGAACTTGGCTGAGAGTCTGTCGGTTCTTGGCTTTGCTCTGCTTAGTTGGTAGGGTTTTGATAGTGCCTTTAATTTTCTTTGCTTAAAATTTATCTGTTTATATTTTCTATTTTCTCCTGATGCAACATGTGTCAGTCATATGTTTGTAGAAATTTGTTGATTTTTTTATGATTATCTATTTTTTGAAAGTATAAATATTCAACTAGGTTGTGATTATTGTGTGTATTTCAGTAGTGTCCATTGTGATATTTTTTTCACCATGAATTTTTGTAATTTGAATTTTTCTCTTTTTTTGTTATCTTTCTTATGAGTTAATCAATTTTATTGATTTTTTTGAAATAAGTAAATTTTGTGGATTATTTGAATTGGTCCTTTTTCAATTTCTTCTATTTCAGCTGAGATTTTAATTATTTTCTCTCTTCTGTTTTCATTGATGATTTACTCTTTTTTAGGACACTTAGATATAATATTAGGTTCTTTATTTGGTGACATTCTATTCTGTTAATGAATAAGCTTAATATAATAAATTTTCTATTAGCACTGATTTCATAGTGTCATAATGAATTTCATATGTTTATTGTTATATTTATTGTCCTCTAAGTATTTTTACACTTCATTCCTTATTTTGTTCTATCCATTTTTATTTCAACAGCATATTATTTAGTTCCAGGTGTTAGAATAGTTTCTATTTTTTGTTTTATCAATGACTTCTAATTTTATTATATTATTATCTGATAGGATACAATGTATTATCTCTAATTTTTTATTTGCTTAGAGATAGTTTGTGACCTAATATATGGCCCATTTTAAAGAAGCATCCACTTGCTTTTTGTGAAGAAAATATATTTGCATGTTGATGGATAATACACTATATATATACATAAATAATTTAAGTTTAATTATTAATTGTATTTTTATTTGTATAACTTGTTTATTTCATTTTTGTTTGGAGGATCAATCCAATGTAAGAGAGATGTGTAAAGTCACCCAGTATTATTGTTTTGTGCTATGTTTCATTCTGAAATTGAGAATGGTTTGCATAATGTATTGTATATAGACTTTCCATTGTTTGGACCATAAGTATTTACAATTGTTGCCTCATTGATGTAAAATTCCCTTAGGAAGTATGAAATGACCTTTGTTGTTTCTTCTGATTAACTGTGGTTTGAAGTCCACTGAATCTGAAATGGGAAGGGAACTCCTGCATGTTTACCAGCTTCATGTGAATAATATACTTCCAATCCTTTGGCCTTCATTCTGTGGATATATTTGCCAAAGAGGTAACTCTTTTGGAGACACAATATTGTTGGTTCTTGTATTTTAATCCAGTCTGTCATTCTATGTCTTTCAATTAATTGGGATAGACTATTTTCTTCTCAGGATAGTATAGCAATGTGATTTTATTCATCATTATTTTGATTTATATCTGATTTTTTATTTGAATTAGTTTATCCACTAATTCATTGTTCTTTTTGCTTAGTCCCTCCCTTTGCTGGTATTCTCTTATCTTTAATGGAATATCTTATTGAGTATGTCTTATAGTGCAGATTTTCTAGTTTTGAATTTATTTAACAGCTGCTTACCATGGAAGATTTTTATTTCATTCTCAAATATGAAACTCACTTTTATTCATTATAGTAAGCTTGGATCACAACAGTGTTTTTAGAACTTGGTATATGTTATTCCAAGACATCTTTCCTTTGAGGGTGTGGTTTTAGAGATCAGCTGAGGCCTGGATTACTTTTCTGTCTAAATCTTAATTGCCATTTTTCTCTATCAGATTTTATAATTCTATATATATTTTGTATATGATGCATTTTTATAATAATGTACCTTATTTTGTGTCATATAATTTTGTGTATTTGGGGTTCTGTTAGTCTTCTGTATTTCAATTTTGATTTAATTCTTAATATTTCAAAAATTTTCTGACATTATTTCTTTGAAAAAGCTGTTCATTTCTTTCATTTGTATCTCCAAGCTTTCATCAATCTCAATAAGATTAAAATTTGGTCTTTTCAGGTTACCCCATATTTCTTGGAAGTTCTTTTCATGGTCTTCTAACATCTTATTTCCATGGTCAACTTCATTTTTCATATTTTATGTTTTGTCTTAATTGCCTGAAACTCTGCTTTCCAATAATTTTTTTTTTTTTGGTATTGATTCCTATATTTAGAGGAGTTATGTTTGGTTTTACTTTCAGAATCTCTATATCTTTAATAAAGTCTTCTTTCACTTCCTGTATTTTTTCTCTGATTTCAGTCACCACACTGATCTTTACTTTGCAGATCAGTTTATTTACATTATATATTCCTTCTCTGAAATTTCTTCCACTTTGCTCTCAATGGATTCTGTTAGTGGAGTATGTTGGTTTGTTTGGGGAGATATTTTCTCTGAAATTTTTATGTATCTGTGTGTCTGTCCATCTAAATATATGGTTCTGAGAAATTAGAGTTTCTACTGTGTGTACTTCTAGTGTCCCTGTATGTTTTCAGTGACACTTTGCTTAGGAGGAGACAAAAAATAACAGTGCATGCAATGCAAAAAATGTGCACCATTAAACTAAATAGTTCTAACTCTGATATCTAAAATGTTAATTATCACAATACACATAAATTGTATGTTCAGATATTGCCTATAATAAAAAGAAAGATTGCAATAAGTTTTACAATGTCAAATGCTGAAGAGCGACAGAATAGAAGTGATATAGAGTGAGATGATTATGTGGGTAGAGGAGAAAAGATAGAAGTAAAAATTTAAAAGATGAATGAAAGTGTGAACAAGAGAGATTAACTGTTAGCAGAAGAAAAAAGAGAGAAAAAATAAAGAAAAACAAAAATCATTAAAAAATAACATATATAAAGTGTAAATTTAAAAATATAAATAGATAAAGAATACAGAACAACATTTTTTTAAAAATCCAAATATTCTAGTCCTCAACACCCTTGTCCATAACAAATAACTCCCTTCAAAAATTCTAGAAATGAGAAAAAATATGAGTAGTATGAATATTTATGTTCCATTATGGCCATAATTAAACAGGGGAAAAAAGGAGAAATAATATCCATGAAAAGTTAACAAATTCTTTCTGTTGTACCTCAAAAGTTTCACAGTTTCTCTTCTTAACAGTTTTATGCAGGCTCATGAGGAGCAGAAGTTTCACTGTCTGCACTGCTGGAGTGAGAAACATAATCCCATTGGCATAATTCCTGGAGATTGTGTCTAGCATTAGGTGGGTTATAGGATCTTCATTGAATGCCAATTTTTCTGGAGATTTTAAATCAGCACAACTAGAGAGAACAGTAATTGCTGGTTCATGCTAGAAAATTGTACACTGGGGGATCTCATGTGTCTTCCACTCATGTGGTGAAAGAGCTAATTTTATTTCCTACATAATCTTTAGCCTCCACATTTTATGGTCTATGATTTAAAATGCAAGCTCAATATCTCCTACCACTGCTCTTCTGTATTCCCTGCCAGATACATCTTTCCAAGCTGGGGCTGCAAGCTTCAAATATGAGTTTGCTAGAAGTCTCTTTCCTCAGCTACTGTCCTATATGCTGCAGGTGCAAAATGGTACCTTTAATTGTACTCTGCATGCCACCTCAAGAGGTGGTTGATTCTTTCTTACACATGGTTAGTGTGCAGCACAAGCACACATTTCAGTTTTGTAGGGCAATGTCCTTAAATACTCCATATTCAGACAGGTCTCAGGCCTCCTAAAAATGTGAGATATTTAGTAAACTTATCACTGCACTTTTCTAGTGGCAGACTACCTTTGCTTGTGTTTTCTGCCTGCATGGCCATGGCAGTTACTGTGCTGCTGGGATTTTATTCCTTATTTTATGTTATCCAACATCTGAGTTTCTGGTCTGCTCAGAAAATCCAGTTTTAACTCAAGTAAAGTCTGTCCTTTCATTGTTATTGTTGTTCATTCACCCATTTAGCAGAGAACTGGCTGTCTGATTTCTTGTTTTCTCTCAACAGAGCAGGCAGAAAAGGTACCTTCTCTATTCTGTCATCTTGAAATTCATTTTTGAGTTTTAGAAGCATATTTTTCCTTGCTTTGTATTTTGAGATAAAAATCAAAGAGCTCCACAGACTGATTTTAAAACAATGGGAAAATTGTATCACTTGCATGCATTACATATAAAGTAGGGGTTTCTATCCTTATATCAGATGAAGTGGACATCAAGTCAAAGTTATTCAAAAGGTACAAAGAATGCCTTTTTGGGCTTTTTAAAGGAAATTTATATCAATGAGAAGTAAACAGTCATAACTATTTATGCCCCAAAAATGGAGAATCTACAAATATCAAGAAAACCACTATTAAATTCAATAATCAAATAGATCACAACACAATAGCATTGGGTAGGTTTAAAACACCTCTCTCATCATTGTATAGATCTTTCAAGCAAAATGTAAGTAAAAATTATGTAGAAATTCAATTAATAATTTTGACTAACAAACATATATGGAATATTTCATTCATCAAAGATTGAATATACTTGCTTCATAGCAACACATGGATTCTTCTCTGAAATAGACCACACAGCCTACAAAATAATTATTGGCAAATAAAAAATAAGATTTTTTTGAATTCTATTTGCTTATAAGGATAGGAATTTGGAAATCAAAAATAAAATTAAGAGAAAAGCTAATGTATCACCTGGAGATTTAATAATATGCTATTGATTGATTGATGTTTACAAGAAAATATCAGGGAGAAAGTAAAAAAAAAATTAGGAATATATGAGAATAGCGCCATTTACAAACTTTTCATGGACACTATGTAGGCAGTACTAAGAAGAAAGTTTAATACATAGAGCTTTTTCATTCAAAAGGAGAAAGTTACTAAATAAATATGATAATGTATATCTCAAAGCCATTGGAAAAGAAGAAAATAACAAAAAAGCAGAAGATTGGAAATAATTAAAATTAGAGCTAAATTCAATGAAAATAAAATATATATTTTTAAAAAATGACCTAACACAAAATTCATTCTTTGAAAAAATAAGTAAAAGTGGTAGAACTACAGTAATGCTAATGAAGAAATATAAGAAATTCCATTTACTAATATTTTGGTGAAAAGTGAAATATCAACATGAGCACTAGTGAAATAGATTATAATCAAATACAATTTCGATATTCTACACTCCAATGAAATAGATAATTCTCAAAAAATTTCTACAGACATATGACTTAATCATACTGAATCAGGAGGATATATAAAATTTAAATATGTCAATTTTAGAAATAAACCTGAAGGCACTTTCAAAACCTACCACAAAAGAAAAGCCCAATCCCGGACAGACTCCCGTTTAATTTCTTTCACAACTCCAATGTATTTAATACCAAAACTACTCAATTGTTTTATGACAGAAGAGAAGGATACCTTTCCAAATTCATTCCTTGAAGCTAATATCACTCTGATACTTAAATCAAATAGATACAATGAAGGAAAGAAAAATTTCCAGTCAAAATCCCTTTTGAAGATAGGTACAAAACAAATTCATAAAATGCTGGCAAATCACATATAAAACTATATTTGAAAGAGTGCACCAAAATTAAATGCAGTTTATTCCAGGAATGCAAACCTGGTTCAATATATGAAATTACTAACTTTAATTCATCATATCAAAAGAGTTAAAGACAAGAATCACATGCCCATCTCACGGATGAAGTAGAAGCATTTGGCAAAATTTTGCGTCCACTCATTCTCAAAACACTAGAAAATAAAAATCTAGGAATAGCAGAAACATGTACTAACACTGTAAAAGTTCTATTGATGAAGCCTAGACCAACCTAATTCTATGTGGAGAAAAATTTTAATCATTTTTTTAGACAGAGGAAAAGACAGACATCCCCTCTTTCAACATTTTCCTTCAAATATTCCTAGAAAACCAGGACAGTGCAATTAGACAAAATAAAGAAATTTAAAAATATGAACAGGTAAAAAAGAAATAAATCTGTTCCTATCACCAGCAAAACATTCCATACATAGAAGTTTTCCACCAGAAAAGTTCAGGACTCATAAACATATTCTTTATTATAGCACGATAAAAAAATAATAAATTCAAATCCATTGCAATTTTATACACCAATGCTTAACCATCCAAAAGAGGAATTACAGATACTGTCCCATTCCCAATAGCCTCAAAAAACATTTTAAAATAATTGGGAATCAATCTAACAAATAGGCAAAAGAAGACAACAGTGAAAATTACAAAGCACTGAAGAAGTAAGTTGAAAAAGACACAAGAACATGGAAATAATACCAATGGTTTTGAACAAGAATTAATATTGTCATAATATGCATACTACCAAAAGCAATAAATAGATTTAATACAATACTCATAGTATTATATTGCCTTATATTCACTTATATTCCCTTATATTCACTTATATTCCCTCCCGGAGGCAGAGGGTAGAGCCAAGCCAGTTGAGATCAGGTGAGGAGCCAGCTGCCCAATCAGGCAAGGTCAAGATGAGCAGGCCCGAGCAGGAGCACTCAGGAAAACCTGTGCATGCTTTGTGTGCGTGGACTTAATTGAATACGGCCAATGACAAAACACCTGGGTGTGCTTATATTAATCAACCTCCTCACTGCCGATGTGATCAAAACTACCTCTGACTGGCCACCAGGTATGATCGCCCACCGCCTGCAGGCGGTGGGCGATCACAATGCATACGCTTTTCTTGATCACAGGAACCAAAAGGGCTTTATTCCACAAGTCTCCGACTTACATTGAGAACATCAGCCTATCAGAGAGTAGACTACCAGGAAAGTCAGCCTATCAAGGAACAGTCTCCAGACAGATACCAGGATCGCCTCATGTACAACAGCCAACCATTGAATTGCATTGAATCTGTATAGCACTTTTGGTAGTATGGCCATTTTGACCATACTACCAAAAGTATGGTAGCAGTGGCAGAAGGCAGATTGTAGAGCAGAGAACTGAGAACACACCTCTAGGTCGTAGATCTCAGATAGATAGCACCTAGTTCACAGGATGTGGGATGCAATTCTAATAAGAAATAGATCTCTCATAAGCGTAGAAGCCTCTCTTTCTCTAAAACTTTCTCTATAAGCAAAGCCTATCTTTCTCTCAAAGCCTCTCTTTCTCTAAAATCAAACAAGGTCTTTTCCCTCAATAAGCTAGGGAATAAGCAAACAAGCAAGGAAGCAGCACAGGAATAGAAGTAGTTTATTTCCAGTCCACCTTCAATAAATACCCATGCAATTGTTGCCATGCGTGGTGACAGAACAAGACACATAAAGTCTCACATAATTGGAGTTATCTCAGAGTGAACAAAGTTCTCATAAAATTATATTGTACAAAAATAGCTTTTTCAAAAAATTGTTCTGGGAAATTTCATACATAATAGAAAAAAGTTTACATGTATCTCTCACCCTGCACAAAAATGAACTGAAAACGGATCACAGACTTAGTCTTTCAGAGAACTTGCAATTACTGGAAATAAAATGTAGACCAAAATCTCCATCATGTGTACTTAGAAACTAACTTCAACAACTAAACTCTGAAAGCAGAAGACATAAAATTAATAATAAATGAGATGTTGTTTAAATTAAAAACCTCTTCATGGCAAAGGAAAAGAATCAAGAACATTTAGAGAGAGTCAACAGATTTGGAGAATATATTTGACTACTGAATCTCAGAGTATTAATATTAAGGATAAATAAAATAATACCAAATATAATAATAAATAACTCAGTAAATACGTGGACTAAAGAAAGCAAAAGGCGCTTCACAGAAGACATACAAATGATTTTCAAATAAATAAAGAAGTTCAACATCTCTGTATTTTATAAATTCAGTTTAAAACAATGCTGAGATTTTTCTCACTCCAGTCAGGATGGCAGTTATCAAGGATAAAAAAAACAATAAATGTTGGTGTGGATGTTGGGAAAAAGATAAACTAGTACATTGCAGGTGGGACTTGAAATTGGTGCAACTACTAAGGATAACAGTATGAAGATTTCTCAGAGAACATGGAATCAAACCACAATTTGATTCAGATATTCCACTCCTCAGTACATACCAAAAAGAAGTGAAATTAGCATACTACAGTGTTGTTTCCTCATTGATATTTATAGCAGCTCAATTCAGAACAACCAAGTTATGGAACCAAAGTGGGTGGCTTCATTGGATCAATAAATAAAGAAAAATGTGGTATATATGCATTATGGATAGCAACTTGACCAAAAAGAAGAAAGAAATTATGTCATTTTCTTTCAAAACAATAAAATTGTATACTATAGTGTTGAGCAAAATAAGCCAAGCTAAAATAGGCAGAGTCCAAATATTCTCTAATATGTTTATGCTGACATAAAAAAGAAGGGAATAATAGAATGGATTAGACAAATGGAAACAAGAAAAGTGAGGAGAATGGGAATAGGAAAGACAATAGAATGAATCAGACATAACTTTCCTATATTCATATATGAATACATGACCAGTGAAACTGCACATATAGCCACAAGAGTGAGATCCTTATTAGAAAAATATACACTTCAGATTTGCATAATATATCAAAATAAACTCCACAGTCATGTTTATTAAATAATTACAAATAAAACAATTTTGCAATTAAAATTTTAAAAATCAAAAGTAGAATCATTGCAAATGATTGATAGAAAAAAAATGCAGTGTATAACATGACCAATATATTAGATGACTTTAATATATACATATATTGGAAATGTATTCTTTAATTTTATTTATATATTTATATATTATTGTGATGAGTTCTTCAATGGATTCCGAACTCCAGCCCATAGTATACTAATTTGAATATAGTTTTTTTTTTTTTAGGTATAAAAGACATACACTATAATCATATATCTAAAGTTTGCCATAAAGTAAAGATGTGAAGATACCATGAAAGAATATTCAAGAAACCAAATTAAAGAAGCATTAGGGTTGATGAGTACTCCAAAATATAAACCACTGGGATAAACAAAAATTTCAAAGAAAGAACTTGAAAAATTGTCCAATTTTTAGGAATCATATATAAATACAAAAGAAAATGTTGATAGGACTCCAAATCAACTGAATTACAATAGATCCACTGCATTGTACCTTATATTAAAAATGCTTTAATTATTGAATAAATAATTTTTATGGTGCAAGGACAAAATGAATGGTTACATTTTGAGATAAACCAATTCAAATTCCAATGCTTTTTTTTTTAACACAGACTCTGAAAGACAAAGTTTGGATTAATACATTAAAAAACTGTAAAAGAAATAAGGTGCCAATGAACACTACTGTACCCAGCAAAAATGTTTCCTACAGAGTTCAACATAAAATTAAAGCATTCCATGATAAACAGAAATTAAATGAATTAATGCTGGGAACATGAAATGGGAAAAGGTTTACATTGCCTATGTGAGAGGTTCTTATGTCTCAGCACTAAATCCAGATACTGTGGTTGGAACACTAACCACACTTAGCCCCATCACCATGGCAACCTAGCTCCCCTTTTATCCTCAGCATGTTGCTTTTCTCTTCTTTTCCTTCCAGTGACTTTTTAGCCCATTGGTTTTCATCTCTGCACAAGTTGTAAACCCTTTGGGCCATCCAACTCTCAGACATTTTCTGCCCAGCAACTGTTTAGCAATATAAGCCTGCCTATATAACAATAAAGTAGATTGAGCACTCTGAAACTGTTCTCTGGAAGTCATTCTTTGACTCCATCACCACACCCTCATCAGCTGTTCAGTGGGTTCTGGCTGGACCAAGGGACTCCACATTTGGTGCCACAAACAGGGACCTGAGGGAAGCAGATAGTTGTGGGTGTAGGACCCCCTAGGAATTAGGGGAAATATGGGCAATTTACCACATCCGTGAAGGACTTGCAGCTCAACTGCTTCACACCCTTCTTAGTATAAGAGGATTAACATAAAGCAAAAAGGAAGCAAAAAATTTGAGATATACTACTGAACATTAATCCTTGGTTTAAAGTTGGTGATGTATTTGATCCAGAGATATGAGAGAGAATCACAGTTAATGCTAGGCAAGAATAGGTCAGAAAAGGGTTGTTCCTACTTCTAAATTTTCCCCATTATGACAGCCATCCAACATTTTTTGTGCCACCATGGGTCACATCCTTGTCAGGTCATAGCCATGATACCAGCAGAAAAAGGGAGTCAAGAGAGGGAACACAAGAAGAAAGAGAAAGAGCTTACTGTAACATCAAAGGCAGAGGCTCAACATCTTGATGCACAATAGGAAGAGAAATAAATTAAATAGGGATATTTAAGCCAAAGAAGGTTTACTCCTCTTTATCTAAGCTCATGCAACAATTGCAGATAGATGAGGGGAAAATAGACAACCTTAACTGTCCCCAACTGCCTTGGACTCGACCCCATCCATGATCAGAGTCTAATTCTTTCTTTGAGATATACACATGGTATTTGTTCTTACTATTGATCACAAGGCCTTCTATGAAGAAATTATAGACACAGAGCTATATGATTCAAACTTGTGAGGGTTGAAAAAAAACATTCCTAAGGGTCTCTGTTCATTCATTACCTCCCATTAAATTACAATGGCATCATGAACAGCCTATCTGGGTTGAACAGTGGCCTATAAAGAAAGACCAATTGTCACATTTAAAGTCTCTGGTAAGGGAACTATTGAAAGCTTGACATATAGAACCTTGCATCAGTCCATATAATACTTCCATTTTCATCATAGAAAAGAAAACAAAAGGAAAATTCAGGATTCTCCATGATCTCATGGGTATTAATGCTTTTATGAAAAAAATGGGCACTACACAACCCAGTTTACCAAGGGCTATCAATTTACCCATGGGTCATTTTGCTAGAATTTTATACATTAAAGACTGGTTTTTCAGTATTACACTACATCCACCAGATAGAGAATAAATTGCCTTCATTGTGTCTACCACCAATAACATGGTACCAACAGAAAGGTATTAGTGGACAGTCCTTTCTCAGGGGATTAAAAAATAGTCTGACCATAAGTCAAATGTATGTACTAGAGACTGTTAAACCATTGTTAGGCTACATTTAACAGTAGTATATTACATGAATAATGTTCTACTAGCTGATACTAAGGAACATGATATAGAGCAAGTCTTCATAATCCTACAAAACAACTTAAAGTCTATTAGACTTTGTGTAATCCTTGGAAAGGTACAAAAGATCCCATCTTACAGTCTTTTGGGCACATTGGTGTTCCCTAACACCATATACCCTAGTGGGCCCATTATTCACATTCCAGATTAAATAATTTTAAATGATCTTCAGGTACAATTAGGACATACTAACTGGATAAGGCCCTGGCTTAAGATTATTACAGCCCAATTTACTCCTTTATTCAATTCCCTTAAAGGTGATCCACAACCAAATTCTTTGAGAATGTAAACTCCTGAGGCAATACAAGCAATTTGGTTGGTTAATGAGGCATTAGGGACATTATAATTTTTCAGGTTTGATCCAAGTAAGGATCTGTTTGCCATCACTTTTGCAACCCCAGACCTTCCTACAGGGTATTATGACAACACAAATGACATATGTTAGAATGGGAAAATTTGCCCTCCAACACTATGCTTAAGATCTGCAGCTCACTCAATGCCCTAGCCACATTAGTATAAAATCCAAGAATGCAGAGTGTAGGCACTTATGGGTTAGAGTCTTATAGATTGGTACTCCTGATCTCAAAAGAGTAATTAAACTTTGTACTACAAAATAGTCTCTCTATACTATATATGTTAAGAAGGATACCCAGGCATAGCAAACAATCATTCGACCCAAATAAACTCCTCCAGACTCTGAACCAATTAACCTTACATTATATAAACCCTGTGTCTACTCAGTCCATTACTGAAGCTATATTAGTTTTCACTGACAACACCTCCAATGGAAACACTGGCCTTGTAAGTTTGGAAGTAACCTCCAATTAACAGATATTACAGAAGAACAAGCTATTGTGGTTCCCCCAATAACTAGAACTTCTAGTTTTCAACAACCCATTAACCTGTTTTCAGATAGCCAATATTGTGCCCAGTTAATTCCCCAGCTTGCTTATGCTTATTGCAACCTAGATCTAACCAAATCACATGATGTTTTGATTTCTAGCATCCACACTATGCTAGAAGCAATAAGATGCCCTCTTTTATCCAACATATCCATCAGGGCACATTCCAATTTACCAGGACCATTAGTGGATCTCATTTAAACAGTGGATCAACTTACTTGGTCCATAAAGACCATGACAATAACTGACAAAGCCCACCAGTTACATACACATTTCTACCAATCCACCTAAAGTCTCCATAGGCTGTTCCAAGCCCTTTTTAAGGAAGCTTGTAAACAATTAGCTAGGTATTGTAAAAAGTGTGCAGATTAATTACACTGGAAAAGGAGTTAAGTAAAAGAGAACCTATTCAGAATTCAACATTATAAACAAAACAATTGGCAGGAAATAAAAGGCTCTGCTATAACATGGAGTGTAAATGGTTTTAATTAGTCAATCAAAAGATAAACAAGAGCAGGTTTGGTTAATAAAGAGTATGGTGTTTGCAAGTCTTACCTTGAAAAAGGATGTGCACAACTTGAAGTTATAAGAATGGAAAAGATATATCCTGAATATAATATCCATTACAATATTAGGGTTTATGTTTCTATATCAGTACATTGGAATTCAAGTAAAAATCATTCAGAGTAGGCAAATAAAATACCTTAAACCTGTTTAATGTTTTCATCCAACACCAAGATACAGCAAATGTAAATATTTTGCCCTAAAAATTGATGCATACATGTACATAAAATAGATTGTTTTTGACATTAAGAACCTAATAAACTATAATATTATACTACTGGGTGACTTGATCACATCTCTCTTACCACTGGATAGAATATTTAGTCAAAAATTTAATAATGATTGTTTAAAATTAATTAATAGTATTTATCAAACGGACCTAGCAGCTATCTATAGAATATGTCATTCACCAGTGACTGTATTTATTTTCTCAGCAGTGCATAAAATATTTATGTTATATTATAGTCAAAATCATATCATAAAATCCACAAAACAATGAAGATAAATTCTTGAATCTTATCAGAAATTTATGTGAATTGAAGTCAATAAAACATAAAAACTGAATTTATCTCTAATAGCTGGAGACTAATTTATTTTGATTTACAAACGGATCAGAAACAAATTTTGGAAAAACATCAAGCCTTTACAATAAGTGAAACTAACTATACAACATAAGAAATGTCTGGGAAAGTGTGAACTCTGTAATAACAGCAAAATTAATGGCATTAAGTGGAAACATTAAAAAGATATAATTATACAAAAATAAATTACCTAACATTACACTGTATTCACAGAAAAAAACAAAACAATATTAAAATCAATGGAAGAAGGAAAATAAATGGAGTCAGGGTAAAAATCAATGAAATTGAAAGGAAAAAAACAGCACAAAAGATTAATGAGTCAGTTTGTTTTTAAAACATGCATGAGATTGATAAACCCTCAGAAAAACTAACCAGGGTAAAGAAAAAAAAAGACTAAAAAATGGTATTAAAAATAAAATATAACTAGAGAAAGTAGTAAATTCCAGTGGCTTATATAAAAGACTTTTAATTTTACTCCATTTAGAATTATGTTGGCCTTGGATTTACACGTATGGCATTTATGATGTTGAGGTATGTTCCTATGATCCCTAGTTTTTTACTGTTTTGAACTTGAAGAGGTGCAGTATTTCTTCAAATGAATTTTATGTATTTATTGAGATGACCATATTATTGCTGTTTTTAAGGTATAGATATTATGAATAATGTTTATTTTTTTAGTTTTTTTATAATTATTATTGTATACAAATGGGATACATGTTGTTTCTCTATTTGTACATGGAGTCAAGGCATACCATTTGTGTAATCATAAATTTACATAGGGCAATGATGTTTGATTCATTATTTTTTTCCTCTTCCCCACCACCACTCCCACCCCTCTTTTCCCTTTATACAGTCCTTCCTTCCTCCATTCTTACCACCCTCCTTATCCCTAAACCTAAACCTAACCCTAACCCTAACGCTAACCCCTCCCACCCCCATTATATGTCCTCATCCGCTTATCAATGAGATCATTCATCCTTTAGTTTTGTGTGATTGGCTCATCTCACTAGGCATGATATTCTCCAATTTCATCCATTAGCCTGCAAATGCCATAATTTTATCATTCTTCAAGGCAGAGTAATATTCCATTGTGTATATATGCCACAGTTTCTTTATCCATTCATTAACTGAAGGGCATCTAGGTTGGTTCCACAATCTGGGAATGGTGAATTGAGCAGCAATGAACATTGATGTGGCTGTATCTCTGTAGTATGCAAATTTTAAGTCCTTTGGGTATAGGCCAAAGAATGGGATAACTGGGTCAAATGGTGGTTCCATTCCAAGCTTTCTGAGGACTTTCCACATTGCTTTCCAGAGTGGCTGTACTAATTTACAACCCCACCAGCAATGTATGAGTGTACCTTTTTCCCCACATCCTCGCCAACACCTGTTGTTGCTTGTGTTCTTGATAATCACCATTCTAATTGGGGTGAGATGAAATCTTAGGGTAGTTTTGATTTGCATTTCTCTTATTACTAGAGATGTTGAATATTGTTTCATATATCTGTTGATTTCTTGTAGATATACTTCTGTGAAGTGTCTGTTCATTTCCTTAGCCCATTTGTTGATTGGATTATTTGTATTCTTGGTGTAGAGTTTTTTGAGTTCTTTATATATTCTGGAAATTAGTGCTCTATCTGAAGTATGAGTGACAAAGATATTCTCCCACTCTGTAGGCTCTCTCTTCACATTACTGAGAGTTTCCTTTGCTGAGAGAAAGCTTTTCAGTTTAAATCTATCCCAGTTGTTGATTCTTGTTTTTATTTCTTGTGCTATGGGAGTCCTGTTAAGGAAGTCTGATACTAAGCCAACAAGTTGAAGGGTTGGACCTACTTTTTCCTCTATAAGATGCAGGGTCTCTGGTCTGATTCTGAGGCCCTTGATCTATTTTGATTTGAGTTTTGTGTAGGGTGAGATTAATTTCATTCTGTTGCATATGGTTTTCCAGTTTTCCCAGCACCATTTGTTGAAGAGGCTATCTTTTCTCGATTGCATATTTTTGACCCCTTTGTCTAGTATGAGAAAATTGTATTCATTTGGGTTTGTGTCCATGTCCTCTACTCTGTACCATTGATCTACCTGTCTATTTTGGTACCAATACCAAGCCATGTTTGTTACTATTGCTTTGTAGTAGAGTTGAAGATCTGGTATTTTGATACCCCCTGCTTCTCTCTTTCTACTGAGGATTTCTTTAGCTATTCTGGGTTTTTTTATCCTTCCAGATGAATTTCATAATTGCTTGCTCTATTTCTGCAAGGTACATCATTGGGATTTTAATAGGAATTGCATTGAATCTGTATAGCACTTTAGGTAGTATGGCCATTTTGACAATATTAATTCTGCCTATCCAAGAATATGGGAGATCTTTCCATCTTCTAAGGTTTTCTTTAATTTCTTTCTTTAGTGTTCTGTAGTTCTCATTGTAGAGGTCTTTCACCTCTTTTGTGAGATTGATTCCCAAGTATTTTATTTTTTTCGATGCTATTGTGAATGGGGTAGTTTTCCTAATTTCTCTTTCTGAAGATTCATCACTTATGTATAAAAATACTTTGGATTTATGAGCATTGATCTTGTAACCTGCTACTTTACTGAATTCACTTATGAGTTCTAAAATTTTTCTGGTGGAATTTCCAGGTTCCTCTAAATATATAATCATATCATCAGCGAACAGGGATAGTTTGAGTTCTTCTTTTCCAATTCGTATCCCTTTAATTTCTTTGTTTTGTCTAATTGCTCTGGCTAGAGTTTCAAGGATGATGTTGAATAGAAGTGGTGATAGAGGGCATCCCTGACTTTTTCCAGTTTTTAGGGGGAATGCTTTCAGTTTTTCACCATTTAGAATGATATTAGCCATGGGCTTAGCGTATATAGCCTTTATAATGTTAAGGAAAGCTCCCACTACCCCAATTTTTTCTAGTGTTTTGAGAATGAAGGGATGCTGTATTTTATCAAATGCTTTTTCTGCATCTATTGAAATAATCATGTGATTCTTAACTTTAAGTCTGTTGATATGGTGAATGACATTTATTGATTTCTGGATGTTGAACCAACCTTGCATCCCTGTGATGAAACCCCCTTGATAATGGTGCACTATATTTTTAATATATTTTTGTATGCAATTAGCTAAATTTTGTTGACAATTTTTGTGTCAATGTTCATTAAGGATATTGGTCTGAAATTTTTTTTCCTCGATGTGTCTCTGTCTGGTTTAGGTATCAGGGTGATATTGGCTTCATAGAACGAATTTGGGAGGGTTCCCTGCTCTTCTATTTCATGGAGTACATTGAGGAGCTTTGGAATGAGCTCTTCTTTAAAGGTTTTATAGAATTGGGCTGAGAACCCATCTGTCCCGTGCTTTTCTTTGTTGGTAGGCTTTTGATGACCTCTTCTATTTCATTGCTTGAATTGATTCATTTAAGTTGTGTACGTCCTCCTCGTTCAGTTTAGTTATCATATGTCTCTAGAAACTTGTTGATGTCTTCGAGGCTTTCTGTTTTGTTGGAGTATAGATTTTCAAAATAGCTTCTAATTATGTTTTGTATTTCACTCATGTCTGTTGTGATATTTACTTTTTCATTCTAAATTTCAGTAATTTGAGTTTTCTCCCTCTTTCTCTTTGTTAGTGTGGCTAAGGGTTTATCAATTTTGTGTATTTTTTCAAAGAACCAACTATTTTTTTTGTTAATTTTTCTGATTGATTCTTCTTTTTTTTTCATCTGTTTTTTTTTTATTGTAAACAAATGGGATACATGTTGTTTCTCTGTCTGTACATGGCGTAAAGGCATACCATTTGTGTAATCATAAATTTACATAGGGTAATGCTGTTTGATTCATTCTGCCATTTTTTCCCTTCCCCCCACCCTTCCCACCCCTCCCCTCCATCTATACAGTCCTTCCTTCCTCCATTCCTACCCCCCTCCCTAAACCCAACTCCAACCCCAACACTAACCCTTCCCACCCCCCATTATGTGTCATCATCCACTTATTAGCGATATCATTCTTCCTTTGGTTTTTTGAGATTGGCTTATCTCACTTAGCATGATATTCTCCAGTTTCATCCATTTGCCTGCAAATGCCATAATTTTATCATTCTTTATGGCTGAGTAATATTCCATTGTATATATATACCACATTTTCTTTATCCATTCATCAATTGAAGGACATCTAGGTTGGTTCCACAATCTGGCTATTGTGAATTGAGCAGCTATGAACATTGATGTGGCTGTATCTCTATAATATGCTGATTTTAAGTCCTTTGGGTATAGGCCAAGGAGTGGGATAGCTGGTTCAAATGGTGGTTCCATTCCAAGTTTTCTAAGGAATCTCCACACTGCTTTCCAGAGTGGCTGCACTAATTTGCAGCCCCACCAACAATGTAAGAGTGTACCTTTCTCCCCACATCCTCGCCAACACCTGTTGTTGCTTGTATTCTTGATAATCGCCATTCTAATTGGGGTGAGATGGAATCTTAGGGTGGTTTTGATTTGCATTTCTCTTATTATTAGAGATGTTGAACATTTTTCCATATGTTTGTTGATTGCTTGTATATCTTCTTCTGTGAAGTGTCTATTCATTTCTTTAGCCCATTTGTCAATTGGATTATTTACATTCTTGGTGTAGAGTTTTTTGAGTTCTTTATAGATTCTGGAGATTAGCGCTCTGTCTGAAGTATGATTGGCAAAGATTTTCTCTCACTCTGTAAGCTCTTTCTTCACATTGCTGATGGTTTCCTTTGCTGAGAGAATGATTCTTTTGTTTCAATTTCGTTGATTTCTGCTCTGATTTTAATTACTTCCTGTCTTCTACTACTTTTGGTGTTGGTCTGCTCTTCTTTTTCTAGGGCTTTGAACTGTAGTGTTAAGTCATTTATTTGTTGATTTCTACTTCTTTCGTTGAATGCGCCCCATGAAATAAATCTTCCTCTAAGTACTGCTTTCATAGTGTCCCAGAGATTTTTATATGATGTGTCTTTGTTCTTGTTTACTTCTAAGAATTTTTTTATTTCCCTCCTGAATTCTTCTGTTATCCATTCATCATATAATAGTGTATGATTTAATACCCAGGTATTGGAGAAGTTTCTGTTTTTTATTCTGTCATTTATTTCTAATTTCAATCCATTTTGATCTGATAGAGTACAAGGTTGTATGTCTATCTTGTATTTGCTAACAGTAGCTTCATGGCATAAAATATGGTCTATTTTAGAGAAGGATCCATGTGTTGCTGAGAAGAAAGTGTATTCATTCTTTGTTGGATGGTATATTCTGTATATGTTGGTTAAGCTAAATTGTTGATTGTGTTATTGAGATCTATGGTTTCTTTATTCAATTTTTGTTTGGAAGATCTAACCAGTGGTGAGAGACGTGTGTTAAAATCGCCTAGTATTATTGTGTTGTGGTCTATTTGATTTCTGGAATTGAGAAGGATTTTTTTGATGTACGTGGATGAGCCAATGTTCAGGGGATAGATATTTATGATTGTTATGTCTTGCTGATTTTTGCTTCCCTTAAGCAGCATGTAATGTCCTTCTTTATCCCTTCTGACTAGTTTTGGCTTGAAGTCCACATTATCTGAATTGAGGATGGATACTCCAGCTTTTTTTGCTGTGTCCGTGTGCATGGTATGTTTTTTCCCATCCTTTCATGTTTAGTGTATGGGTATCTCTTTGTATGAGATGAGTCTCTTGCAGGCAGCATATTGTTGGATTTTTCTTTTTAATCCAATCTGCCAGTCTATGTCTTTTGATTGATGAGTTCAGGCCATTAACATTCAGGGTTATTATTTTGATATGATTTGTATTCCCAGTCATTTGACTCATTTTTGTTTTTTGACATGATTTGGTTTCTCCTTTATTTGGTTATTCCTTTAGGCTAGTTACTCCCATTGCTGATTTGCATCATTGTTTTTCATCTCTTCCTCATGGAATATTTTGCTGAGAATGTTCTGTAATGCCAGGTTTCTTTTTGTAAATTCCTTTAGCTTTTGTTTCTCATTGAAGGATCTTATTTCATCGTCAAATCTGAAGTAAGTTTTGATGGGTATAAGATTCTTGGTTGGCATTGGTTTCTTTCAGGGCTTCGAAAATGTTGTTCCAGGCCCTTCTAGCTTTTAGGGTCTGGATTGAAAAAATCTGCTGATATTCTTATCGGTTTCCCCCGAATGTAATTTGATTCTTTTCTCTTGCTGCCTTTAAAATTCTGTCTTTATTTTGTATGTTACGTATTTTCATAATAATGTGTCTTGGTGTGGGCCTGTTGTTATTTTGTGTATTTGGAGTCCTATAAGCCTCTTGTGCTTGGTTTTCCATTTCGTTCTTCAGATTTGAGAAATTTTCTGATATTATTCCATTGAATAGATTGTTCATTCCTTTGGTTTGTTTCTCTAAGCCTTCCTCAATCCCAATAATTCTTAAATTTGGTCTTTTCAAGATATCCCATAATTCTTGTAGATTCTGTTCATGATATCTTACCATCTTCTCTGTTTGGCCAACTTTATTTCAAGATTAAATAATTTGTCTTCAATGTCTGAGGTTCTGTATTCCAGGTATTGTATCCTATTGGTTTTGCTTTCTATGGAGTTTTTAACTTGGTTTATTGTTTCCTTCATTTCAAGGATTTCGTTTTTTTTTTTTTTTTTCAGTATCTCTAACTCTTTATTGAAATGATCTCTTGCTTCCCATATTTGGTCTTTTAACTGTTGATTGGTGCGATCATTTAATGCTTGCATTTGCTCTTTCATCTTTTCCTTCAATGCCTGCATTTGCTCTTTCATCTCCTCATTTGCTTCCCTGATTGTTTTAATTATGTACATTCTGAACTCCCTTTCTGACATTTCTTCTGCTGTGCTATCATTGGGATTTATTGATATAGTATCTAGGTTTGTTTGGGACATTTTCTTCCCTTGTTTTCTCATATTGTTCAGCTGTCAGTGGGACCCTGAGATATTGCAGATTTCCTCTATTGGCTTATAGTGTCCCTATAGATTTCCAGTGTAATACCTCCCAGTCTTCAGTAGCCTGAAGTCTTGGAGGAACTTGATAATGCAGTGCTTCTGAAGAAAGCTGCCCCTAACCCCCTACTGGTTACAGGGCTTGGAGTTGGCTCTGTGTGGAAAATCTCTCACTGAGGGGCCTGCACTGTGCAGCCTGCCGTGTGGGTGGAGCCCATGCCAGAGTGTGCAAGGCTACCTGGGGAAGACTCTAGTTGCCCTGCCCTGCTCTGATAAGCCATCCCTATCCATGCCTGCCACCCAGGCTGAGCTTCACCTGGTGGGGGAGACTCACCCCATGGCTCTATTTTAGTCCAAGTCTCTCAATGCCTCCCCTTCTTGAATCCTGGGTTCTGGAGCGACTGGAGATGCAGTCACCCTCTAGGCCGCCATCTTGGAATGCTCCATGGAAAGAGCCTGCAGCCAGAGGGGGCAGGGCTGCCTGGAGAAGTCTTTGGCTGCCCTACCCTGATCCCAGAGGCTCCTTGCGGGTCAAAGCTCTTCATTGGCTCGGGGACTTGTGGTGGGCTCTGTGTAGAAAGGATCTCACTGGGTGGTCTGCTCCGAGAATCTAGCCTTGAAATGTGCCTTCCACCACAGGGGGCCGGGCTGCTTGGGGGAAGTCCCTGGCTGCCATGTCCTGGTCCCTGAAGCTGCCTGTGGGCTGGAGCATGCCGCTCTGGCTCCAGGACTTGGAGCTGGTTTGATCAGAAAGGCTCTCACTGGGGGTCTGCTCTCAGAAGCTGGAGAAGCTGGTGGTGTGGGAGGGGCCCACCACCAGAGTGTGCAGGGCTGCCTGGGGAAGACTCTAGCTGCCCTGCCCTGCTCTGATAAGCCACCTCTATCCAGGCCTGCCACCCAGGCTGAGGCCTACCCAGTGGGCGAGACTCACACATGGCTCTATTTTAGTCTGAGTCTCTCAATACCTCCCCTTCTTAAATCCTGGGTTCTGGAGCGACTGGAGATTCAGTCACCCTCTAGTCCACCATCTTGGATCACCAATAATGTTTATTTTTGTTCTGTATATTGAACCAAACCTTCACCCCTGGGATAAACCCACACTGGATCATGGTTCACTATGTGTTTAATGTTTTTTAATGTGATATGCCACAATTTTATTGGGAATTTTTAGGTCTATGTTTATACAAAAAGGAATGAAAATCAACATACTACAGTGATACAGCCACATCAATATTTATAGCAGCTCAATTCCCCAGACCTAAATTGTGGAACCAACCTAGATGCCTTTCAACAGATGAATAGATGAAGAAAATGCATATATATATATATATATATATATATATATATATATATATGTTTGTGTGTGTGTTTATACATATGTATGCAGATATATATAACAAGAATATTACTCAGTTTTAAAAAAGAATAAGATTATGCCATTTTTGTGGTAAATTGATGGAGCTAGAGAATATCATTTTAAGCAAAATAAGCCAAACCTTGAAAACCAAAGGCTGAATGTTTTCTCTGTTATGTAGATGTTAACTCACAATAAGGTGGACTAGGAAAGAATATAATTACTTTATATTCCATAAAGGGGGATGAGAGGAGGGGAAAGGGTATGGAGGATGGAATAAAAGTATAGTAAAACAGTCATTATTACCTTGTGTACATATATGACTGTATGACTGATGTGATCATGCAATATGTTTAATGAGAATAGTGAGAGATTTTACTGTTTATGTATGATCTATCAAAATGTTTAAATGCATTCTACTGTCATGTACAACTAACTAGAACAAATTAAAAATTTAAAATTTTAAGAAAAGAAAATTAAAATTAAAATTTTATCAAAAAAATTAATATCAATTACAAGATATAAAATTAAATTATCTCTAATACCTGAGGACTAAGTTAATTTTGACTTAAAATGGATAAAAAGTAAATCAGAGGAAAAACAACTAATCTTTACAATGAATGAAATTAGTTATACAACATAGCAAAATGTTTGGGAAAGCAGAAATTCAGTAATAATGGGAAAATTAATGGCCTTACGTGCAAATGATAGAATTATACCTAATAAATTATTTAAAATTACACCTTTGGAACTAAATAAAAGAAAAATCAACTTTAAACTCAATCGAAGAAGAGAAATAAATAAAATCAGTCAAGAAGTAAGTAAAATAATTCAAGAAATATAAAATTGAAAATGAAAATATGAAAAATGATAAGTGAAAAAGTGTGCTTTCAAGATAAACACAAGACTAATAAACCCTCTGAAAAACTAACCAAAATAAACACTAAACTAAGAAAATGAAATTGAAAGGAAAATATAATCACAGGCACAACTAAATACCAGTGGATCATAAAATATTTTAATTTGATATGAAAATAAGCTGCAAAATATTGACAATATTGAAAAATTCCTAAGGACATATGACCTGCATAAATTAAATGTTTAGGATATGGGCAATATAAACAGAATAGGATCATATAATGTCATTGAGCAAGCTACCAAAAGTCTTACAACAAATAAATATAAGGTCTGGATAGCCTCAGTTGTACCATATGAAAAACAATCTAATCCAAGTTCTTAATTAAATCTTCCCAAACTAAATAGAAGAAAATTGTTAAAAAGAAAGTGCAATATGATCAAGCAGGTTTTATTGCAGGGATATAAGTTTGAACATTTTAAAATCAATAAACTCATTATCCACATAAATAGTGTTAAGGGCAAGAATCATGGTTATCTCAATAGATGCAGGAGGAGAATTTTAAAAAGTAGAGTTTTCGCTCTTGTTTAAAATACTAGAAATTCTACAGAGACAAGGAAATTACTACAATATTGAAAAGCTTACACATGACAAATCCCAGGACAACATTATACTGAAATCAAAAACCTGAAGTCATTTCTTCTAAAAACAGGAATAAAGCAAGTATGTCCACTCTCATCATCCCTATTCATCTTAGTGGTTATAATTCTATTCATATCAATTAGGCAGATGAAGGAAATTAAGAGATATGAATAGAAAATAAAGAATTCAAATTACATGCTGATGACAAATTTATATTTTTGAAGTATTCAAAAGATTCTCAGAATACTTATAGAATAATTAATAAGTTTAGTAAAAAAGGAGACAAATCACATAAATCAATCCAATACTTTAATAGGAATTTAATAAGAAAATTTCAAAAATAAATCTCCCATAATAACATGTTAATATCCAGAGTGTATAAAGAACTCAAAAATTTGACTGACATGTAATAAGCCAAATAACAAATGGGAAAAGAACAAGACATTACTCAAAAGAAGATACAGACTCAACAAATGTATGAAAAAAATGTTAAACATTCCTAGAAATTGAGCAATGACAAATAAAATCTCCATTGTTATTTCTTCTCACTTAGGTAGTGAGAGAAATAAATGAGATTACAAATAATACTTGGAGGCAGGAATGTGTGGAAAAAGTAAACTCATATATTTTGGGTGGGGTTGTAAAATGATGCCACCACTCTGGATTTTACTATGCTAATCCCTCAATTAAAAAAATGATTTGGACCTACTTATTCTTCCATAAGAAGAAGGGTCTCTGGTCTGATTCCAAGGTCCTTGATCCATTTTGAATTTTATGTAGGGTGAGAGATAGAAGTTTAGTTTCATTATGCTACATATGGATTTCCAATTTTTCCAGCACTATTTGTTGAATACGCTATCTTTTCTGTATTGTATGTTTTTGGCACCATTGTCTAGTATGAGAAAACTGTATTTATTTGGGTTTGTCCCGTGTTCTCTATTCTGTACCATTAATCTACCTATCTATTTTGGTCCCAGTGCTATGCCATTTTTGTTACTATTGCTCTGTATTACAGTTGAAATTCTGGTGTTGTGATACCCCCTGCTTCACTGTTCCTACTAAGAATTTCTTTAGCTATTCTGACTCTTTTATATTTCCAAATGAATTTCATGATCGCTTGCTCTATTTATATGAGGTTCAACATCTCTATTAATAAGAGAAATGTAAATCAAACCACCCTAAAATTTTACCTTACCCCAATTAGAATGGTGATTAACAAGAACACAAGCAATAATAGGTGTTGGTGAGGATGTGGGATAAAAGGTACTCTCATACAATGCTGGTGGGTTTGCAAATTAGTGCAGCCCCTGTGGAAAGCAGTGTGGAGATTACTTAGAGAACTTGGAATGGAACCACCACTTGACCCCACTATCCCACTCATTGGCCTATACCCAAAGGACTTAAAATCAGCATACTACAGTGATGCAACCACTTCAATGTTCATAGCTGATCAAATAACAATAGCTAGATTGTGGAACCAACATAGATATCCCTCAATTGATGAATGGATAAAGAGACTGGTATATATACACAATGGAATATTACTCAGCCATAAAGAAGAATAAAATTATGGCATTTGCAGGCAAATGAATGCAGTTGGAGTATATGCTAAGTGAGATAAATCAATCCCCAAAAAACAAAGGAGGACTAATCTCTCTGATAAGTGAATGATGATACATAACAGGGTTAGTAGGGAGGCAATAATTGAGTAAGAATGGATTGTATAGAGGAAAGAGCAGTGGAAGAGGTGGGAGAATAAAAATAGCAGATTGAGACAATCATTTCCCTATGTATGTGTATGATTACACAAAATGTATGACTCTATTTTATGTACAGAGAAATAAGTTTTACCCCATTTGTGCATAATGAATCAAAATAAATTATTAAAAATAATAATAAAAGATTATGATGAACTTAAAAAAGCAAGCAAAATAAATGAAACCATTCTTTGACGCTCTACCAGTACTCTGAATATATGGCAAGGATTTAAATTCAGCATAAAAGTAATAGGTAGTCACATTTATGCTTATAACAACTCAACTCAAAATTGCCAATCTATGGAATCAAGTTAGTTGCCCTTCAATAGATGAGAGGATAAAGAAAATCTGGCATATATATATACAATTGTATAGTATTTTGTCAAAAAGAATGAAACTGTGACTTTTTTGGTAAATATGTGCTTTAATAGACTATTATTCTATGTAAAATAACTCAGACATGAAGCCAAAATTCAAATTGTTTTTTCAGATATAGAAAATCTATAAAAAAAAAAAAAGAGAAAAAAGGAGGATGAAAGAAAAATTGTAGGAGAAAAATCCCATGAAAACAGGAGAAAGTTTGGTGGACCAAAATAAGGTGAATGAGAGAGAAAACTGATGAGATAATGTAAAAACTGTGGAATGAATGTGACTTAACTTTTTCTTCTACATATATAAATACACCAAAGTGAATCTATCATATATATCCACAAAAGAGTTATTAAAAAGACATATAGGTAAGTACCTGAAAGCTCAGAAAAAGTAGAATACAGTACAAGGAAAACTTGATGGAGGAAGGGAGATAAAAATGTAGTAGAGGGAACTGGATTAGAGTAAATTGTAGTCCAATTTCTTAATTGCTGAAATGAATCTTAATGTGATGCACAAAAAATGCAACCACTAAAATAATGCTTTCCTGAAAAAATGATGAACCCAACCACTATGTATCACTATAATGCTCTAATTCAAAATAAGAAAAGAAAGTTAAACACTGAGATAAAATACAAAACAGAAATAGTAACTTATATTAGAGAAAAAGGAAATCACAAATATAACATATTTGTTGGATGGAGCTTCACATTAACCTCTGAAATTCCTAAAATTCATAGAAAAATAGAAAACATTTAAATTAATATGGTGTAAATACAATTTTTTTCTGATAGTCACACGGCACTGATGATTGTCAATGTTTAAGGATGTTTGTAAAAATTATTTGCAGAATTTGCATACCTTTTTGCATATTTTTTTGCATTTTTGTTGGGACTTTTTATTATGTGACAGACTTGCATAATGTAAGTTATTTAACTTATTACATTTATTAGAAAAATATTAGTATTTATCCTCCATGCACCCCCTCTAACAAACAAAAAAAAGTCAAAATAAGTGGACTTTGAAGAAGCAAGCTTGTGACCTTAAGTACCTCACTGTCTTTAGGGACTTTTGCATTATTTGTGAGTTGGCTGGGTTGCCTTGAAAATGGAGAAAAGATTGCTTATAAGAATGGCAGTTTTGATAATAATAAGGCAGAAAAATTACCCAATATTTTGTGAGTCATAGTGATTTCTTAATGCATTTTTTTTACTTTGAGACATTTTACCTTTGATTTCAATTATAATTTGGGATATAAATTTTATTTTGTTTTTAAAAGTCAAACTTGAGGTTTCCTCAGGTTTCAAATAATGTTTATTTTTTAGGAAAATCTTGCATATAATTGAAAAAAATACAGGGCAATTCTATGTATCCATTACCTAAATTTACCAATAAAATCCTTGATATACTACCTGTGAAGAACAAATAAAAAAATAGTATCTTCAATGTTAATTTTCTATGTCAAAGTACATGATCACATGACTCCAATTTTCTGGGTCTACAATGGGTATACCATCATTATGGAGCAAAGTGGCACAGGATATTTTTTTTCACCACATGGTAGTCAATAACCAGATATTGGAAGAATCCAGAGACAATCTAAAATCCAACTCAATTCTCCCAATGTCCTACTTTATCAACCCATGTGTAACTGCTTACTGTTAAAACTCTCTTTTCCATTCTAGTTATTATTTTTACAAATGAATTATTCCAGAGCTAACATTATAGCTTCCATAGTCTAGTATCCTCATCATTGAATGATGTTTCATTGCCTGATGAGTGAGTTTTTTTACAGGGAACATTCTTAGACCCAAACCATAACAGTCAACAATTTTGTTGAACATTATTCCTGTTCTTGAATATTTTTGTTGTTATACTTAAAATCATATGCTAAGTAGTTAATGCCAAAATTTTGTATTTCATTAATAAGAGAACAGGAAAACTTTTTATTCATCAACACAATTCTATTGACTTGAAACATCAGAAAATTTGGAATTTTATAACCTACTATATAGCAAAGTACTCACAAAAGAAGGTATTTGAAAGAACTTGCTAAATTATTCAAAATCATCCAAATACTTTCACAGATTTATATTGTGTTAGTCATTAAAATAACATAGTGATTTTGCATCACTGCTACATAAGTTAAAACTCAAAATTTTAAAGATTCTATAAAATTATAAGTGAGTTCAGAGTTTTCTATATGAACATCAAAATTCTCATCATGAGATAAATGTTTTCCCAAAGAAATAGCAAATCTATCCCAATATGTACATAGAAGGCAAAATGGGTAGCTGAATCAGACCCATTCTATTGTATACCCCAAATAAGATGCTTTGATAAATAATAATCATATATCAATAAAGCTCTTAAAATGAATGTATGAATGAAGAAGGGATGGTGGAAATCAATAGAGAAGTTATTCTAACAAAATGAATCATACTATTTTAAATTACATATTATTTTTAAAAATTCTTGCATTTTTTTGAAAATAATGAGCCTGATAAATCTGTGTTGTTGCAATTTCAATGAATAAAAAACATGATTTTAAGGTTTGAAATCCACCCTCTAAGAGGAAATTAAAATACTGATTGTGTGATTAAGTAATTCAGAGAAATGATTTTAATCCTGAGATAAGTTATGAACACATTAAAACATTTCATTTTCTTCCTCTGTGAATATATCCTGATTTTGTGTTTATTTTTAAATTTTATAGATTTGAAAAAGTTTGCCTTCTCTAATCTCAATTCCTATATCCACACAATATATTCATATATAATGTGTTTTAATTTTTACCTGAGATTAGTAATTAGCATATTACTCTTTCTCCTGTTTTTTGTAGTTACTTTTACTTTTTAATATCCTTTGAATACTTACATTCTTTTCTTTAATCACAATTTCTATGTTTCTCCCATCAATTTTGTATATAAATGGATTCACTGCTCATGTCACTCTTTTTACCCTATTTATGTAAGTTTTTTTTCTGCAATTTCTTTAATTGCTGGATTTCATGGTAAAGCTGGATGCATTTTCAAATAAGGTTCATTAAACATTAATTATTGAAATTTTTGTTGGCTCTTAAAATCTTATGATTATGTGTGCATTTTTTGTAGAAAAGTACACCAAGAGAGGTCGATATGCTTTTCTAGCTTTGGTATCAAGTGCAGTGTATGAATATTCAAGTTAATGATACAACACCCAATGCAAAATGGGCATCTACTTATATGATGCACAGTAGCAATGCTGTAATGCTGTTAATATGGTCTGAATCCCTGGACTCTGTCATGTCATCAGTAAGTCATACTTCACTGCTGAGGTCTTAGTGATAGTTGATTTCTGAACAATCATGATGTTGTACTAAGCACTGCTTAGGATATTAAGTGAACAGATAGTCTAAATCCAATTATATATTTTTTTCCAGGTATGGATTTCATTCTTACTTATCATTACCTAATTTTTGGAGAGTTCAGATTCTGCAAGAATCTTACCTGATATGAGTAACCTTATGAAGGGTATCACCATAATGAGGAGACAAAAGAGAAAGTATGTGGAGAACTCCTTCATCCCTCAGCCTGTGAAGAAATCAAAAGGTATATATTTTCTTCTTCTCTGAACCTAAGACAATCAAAACAGTCTTCTAAAAGGAATAAAGGGGTCATTTTTCTAGTTAGTGGAAGACGAGTGAAGGAATGAGAGATAAAAAGATCAAGGCAAGTAACAATGGATGAAACAAAGAAGAAAGGGGTACTTTTCTTGTTCTTGAGGTCTTCCTTTTGACCCAAGCTGAGAGTAAAGCATACATGTGACTGTTCCAGCTCTTATTTCTCTGCCTATGTGCACAGACCACCTGCACAATTCATTTCAGTAAACTTCTTCATTTTTAACTTGTCAAAATATTATTGTAAATATTCTAATAGTAATTTTTCCTTTTGTTGAAAAGTGACTGTGAAATGAAGGAATTAATAGAAAGAGCAGAATGTTAAAACAAATTTTATAAGGATGTATATAGGTCATGGAATATAAACTTGTGTATAATAACTGTTTATTTTTCAGACTCTAAGATATAAATGTAGGAAACCTTATATGGAATTCAAAGAAAACAAAGTATATAAAACACAAACACTCTTAATCATCAATGCTAAATTTATATAAGATTTGGATTCTTATAGGATATAAGATAGTGGTAGAAATATATAGATTCACAGTAAACAAAAGGCTACTGAGTTTGGTCCATTTTTCTTTGGTGGTAGTGAACAAATTGGAGCAAACCACAACATTTCAAAGTCTGGCTCATATTTTCTAGTACAGTTTGATATTCCAAACAAAAATTTCTAACAATTATCCAATATAGTCAATGATGATTGGGGCTCATTTGTTTACCAACAGTCAACTGGAGGGACCTGGAGGGAGAAATCATTTCATGCACCTTCAAATTCAAACATATTGAAGATCTTATAGAGTATAAACTGAGGTATGCCAAGTATAGACTGCTATTCATATCCATGTTGATACACATACCTCAAACACATAAATAGGCCAGGGGAAAATAAACATTTAAACTCTTTTTTTACTTATTTTATATCAAGTGCAATCATTTCCAACTCAAAAATTACTCTATGCATTTGTAGTAACAGCCTAGGCAATAGTAATTATCCTGAGAAATCTTCTCTTTTATGTAACAATTCATAACAGAGAAGAAGATGCAAAGAAAATGTGTCCCCCATGGTATAATTTATATTCTTGGACTGAGGTGGTAGACACTTTATCATTATAAGCATCCCATTCCACATAAACTTAGATGTCAAAATCACATACAGTTAGAAAAGGAAAGAACATGGAGGAGTGGGGAATTTGTATGTCAATACTAGGCATTGACGTATATCACTTCCACTATTTTTCACTTATAGAGAGCCAAATAACATGATCACAGCTAACTACAAGGAAGTTTGATAACTGTAACTCAAAAGTATACCCAGGTTGTAATACAATATTTAGAAGTTTCTGAAAATTTAACAAATGAAATTGTGAAAACAGTCACCCATATCATGCATTGACATAAGAATACTGCTATCCATTACTAGTAGAAAACATTTTTTATCTACACAAATGTAAACTTCGCATGTTCACTGAAGGCATCACTGAATAGACTCCTCCTCTCTACCTAACAATAGTAAATATATATAAACATCATACAAGAACCACAACTCTTTCTTGAATTTACTTTCTCAGGCAGGCTGGATATATTAAATGTTGTTTAGGAATGAGGCAACAGACCCTTTTGGATTGTCTAAAATGTATGAAGCCAGTAACATCTTCAAACAGGCTCAGCATGATAGGACATTCAGGACTGATGTTGACTTACCCAGTCCAAGAGCAAACCACATTCATATATTTTCATAGGTAGTAGTTTTCCATCATTTTTCCCTAGAACAATCTACACTCCCTACTCTCTTTTATCAATTTCCAACAACCTATCAAAAACATTTTAGTTCCCTATGTTTAATTGTTTTTGCTATTTTTAGATAAGAAATAATTACTTTGTAGATGACATTAACTTTACCAACTATTTTTTTAACTTTATACAATGAGTAATAAACCAGAAAAATTTTGTCTGGTTTCTCATATTCAGTAAATGTGAAAATATCATCCATTTCTCTTATGATTATAGATTGCTCATTCTTATTACTGCCTTTGTTACATGAAAAAAAATGAATGCTTTGTGGACTACACATAAACCAATATTTTTACTGAGAATTTGGACATAGACATTAATTTTTACATTCTCACATTCTTTGTTCCCTTTGATTAAAAACCTAATTATTGCTTGAGTTTCAAAAAGAAAGTTTTAATTCATTACTTTGAACATCTAAACCACATAAAAAGTTAAAACACATACTATATGCACCAAAACACAGAAGTTTTAATCACAGCAAAGGAAATCAATAAATAAAATATCTCTCCAATAACACACAGACACAAATCAAAAACATTCCTACTCAAAAAATACTATCATGTTCACATTTGTAAACACCCTTTCAGCCACACATTACACCATGGCCCAATTTTCTTAATATGCTCTGAACTTATACAGACCAAGTTCACTCTTTCACAGAAACCTTTGACTGCTGACTGTGAGTTACCTACATGGCAGAAACTTGCATGAAGGAACTTTACTTTCTTGAACACTGAAAGAGTGGGGCTGTTCTTGAATAATATTTTTAAAAGTAACAGTGACATGAGAACAAGCATTTTATTGATTTAAGTAACCATATTTATCAGCATTTTTATTTCAGTTTTGAATGTTGAGAATATAAAATAAAGATAAGGAAAATGTAAAAATATGGAGAAGATAAACACAACTCCAGATATTAACCAATGTTGGTGGGTTTGAGGAGTGTTGTTGTTAGGATTTAGTTGGAAGCACCAAATATTGATACATTTCACTTTCCTGTCTGAGTCAGAGGTAAATTACAAAACAAAGTAAGTACTTATGTGGGATGGGTTAGGAAAGCAGAGTGAGGTAGAAATGATAGTAGGTGAATAGTTGTTTTAACTGGTAGTATTGTCCCTGATGGACTTCTAGAGTTTGCTCAGGTAATGTGTACTTCCTGCTATGCAAAATTTTACTGGAGTTTAGGAACTGTAGTGGATGGGCCTCCACTATGCTCTGACAGCAAACCAAAGATTGACAAAAAATTGGAAATTGGCAGTTTTCCTAACACATACAATTTTTCACCATCAGTAATGGAAATTTACTGGATTATATATAGGTCATTTCAAATGGAGGAAGTCTAAATCAAACACATAAACAATGAAAATATAGTAATAATAAAAGTTTGTTCTTTGGCAGTATATGCAATTTGCTTTCTATAGAGTGTTGGGCATTATCTGATTTTAGAACATAGCAAAAGATATTCAAAAATAATCATTTGAATAAATGCATAAACTCTCATTACAGATTCATGATATTTGTTTCATTTTCTTGGAGTTTCAGACATACACTTTTTTTTCAATCATGTGTATTCTTTGGAGGATATTGTTTTTGTCCTGAAGAAAAGAGCTTATTCACTGAATTGGATAATTTAATTTTTTGATTCTTCTTTCTTTATACACACTTTTTCATACTTGAAAGAAAATGTAGAACAGCAATATCTTGGTAGAGCAGATGATTGGAATCAGAGTATATCTGATGAAACCCACCTTAGCATCTCTGATCAGTCTCAAACAAAAAGATGTAGTTTAGTGATATGTTTACCTACTCTGTCCTTTGTTGAGAGTCTATCTTTTCTACCCTATCAACATGATCTCATCAAAAGTAGCCTATTACTTTTGTGAAATGAGACAGACATCATTATCCTGTGTACATGTATGATTGTATAAATGATGTCAATCTACATTGTGTACAACCATAGAAATTAAAAGTTGTATCCCATTTGTGTATGGTGAAACAAAATGCAGTCTGTAAAAGTGAAAATTTTAAAAAATAAAAGGAATTAAAAAATAATATTTTATATTATGTTGGAAGGAGAGAAACTTTATTTTCTGGAGAAAATATCATGTGAAAGAGAAGAGTTTAATGTGTGGGTACAGTGTACTCAACTTGTCTTGTCAGTGAGATCTAAACCATGAAAAAATTAAATTATGTCTAGTATTAGACCAATTATGCCTAATATATAAAAAGTAGTAAACACATGAATTTTTATTTAAACACACTTTCAACTATCCTAGAGACAATGACTTGTCAAATGTGAGTTAGAAATCAATAAGTACAACACATTTAACTACAAGGTAGATCCTTCAAATAAAACAAAATATTTTAAATTTTAGAAAGGCATACTGATAGACAATTTTGTTTGATGGCATATTAGTATGTTCAAATCTAGACAGGATATAAAATGAGAACCAAAACACCATCAAATTTTTTATAGAAGATTAATCAAAATTTTAATAATTAGTAATATCACTCTAAAAATTAAAACTGGACACTAACCTCCTACATGAATAAGTCAATCCCAAAATATATAGGCCAAAATTTTCTATGATACATGGTTCTAACACACAGCAAGGGATGAGGGGAGAATAAAAATTCATTGGACTAACCAAAGGGAGATAAAGAAAAGGGAGGGGTAATAGAAAATTCTGTAGAATGAATCAAGTGTAAATTCCCTATGTTTATATATGAATATACAACCAATAAAACTGCACATCATTTCCAAGCACAACGTTCAGATCCTAATTAGAATATTACACTCCATGTATGTATTATATGTCAAAATGCACTCTATTGTCCTGTATATCTAAAAAGAACAAGAAAGACTTGAAAGGAGATCAAATATGTGGAATCTTATAAACTGTCATGCTTGTGAATTGTTTTTGTACCAGGTATAGAGCTCAAGAGCACTTGAACATTGAGTCACATCCCTAGTTCAATTTTTGCATTTTATTTAGAGACTGCCTCCCATTTACTGAGACTGATTGAACTCATGATAGTAATACCTCAGCCTCCCAAACCACTGGGATTACAAGCATGAAAAACTGCACCTGGATATGAATGTGGATTTTTACAACTTTTATAATCTCTAGTGGTACTATGTAGAGATGGACATATGCTTCTCTTGTTGCTCAATGAGTTCATTCTTAGGCATATATATAGTAGGAACATCTATATATACTCACCACACAAAAGACAAATTACTGCAGCATTATGTGCACACTGGAAACAATTCAAATATCTATTAGTAATGAAAGGTTAAATAAATTGGACTCCATTATTTTAAATGGAATGCAATACAGAAATTAAAATAATTTTTTCTATCCTTTCACCTTTAGCCTGTGGGTATTCTTTTCTATGAGATGAATCATAAAGGCAGCATATCATTGGGTTTTTCTTTTTATTCCAATCTTACAGTCTATGTCTTTTGATTGATGAATTCAGGCCACTAATATTCAGGGTTATTATTGAGATATGATTTGTTATACCTGGTCATTTTGGTTTATTTTTGGTTTTGAACTTGGCTTGGATTCTCCCTTATCTGGTTTTTCATTTACGATAGTTCCTCCCTTTGCTGTCTTACATCATTGTTTTTCATTTATTCCTCATGAAATATTTCACTGAGAATGTTCTGTAGTGCTGTGTTTCTATTTGTAAATTCTTTTTTTTAATATTTTAAGTATTGTTTAGTAGTTTTAATTCTAATTGTTTTGCAACATCTTTTTAGGAAGTTTACATATTACAAAATTAATGTTAGATTTTCATGAAAAGCACATACTCATTTGTCTCACATCACAAACACCATCCCTTGTGTTCAATGGATTTGATAACTGTAGATGTTGCATGTAAGTAGAATCACACAATATTTTACTTTATTATGAATGGTTATTTCAGTAAGCATAATGTCTTCAATATGAATTCATAGTATAGATGTTATGTAATTTCTTTTTTTTGTAAAGTTGAAAGACATCCCATAGTTTATTTCCAAAATGCCTTCATGCACACATATAAAATACCTTTTTTTGCTTCCTCCCTTGTCCCTGTCGAATGATTTAATATTTACATATGTATAACTATGTCTTGATTCACCCATATAAGTGAGGACTTACTCTCTCTTCTGTTCCATATCTCTATTTGTATATGTTCATATCAGCATTAATATATCAAATACTGCAACTTTTCTTATGTTCTAAAATCAGAAATTATTATACAAATATGTTTAATTTTGAATATTTTGAGTTATTTATCAGTAATTGGAATTTCACAGGATTTTTAAAATAGCCTTTTCTGTGATTGGAAATAAAGTAATATTGGAATTTTGGTGGACACTGCCTGAAGTGTCTACATCATTTGGATATTATAGAGAATTTCTAATATTTCATTCATTTCTTGAACAAGACCATTTTTAAGAGTGCACCAATGCCATATACTTTTGCAGATTTGAATGTCACTTCCACTTTGATTTCTAATTTAGTATTTTCAAAAATCATTTAAATATTTTCCTGTCTTAAGATATTTTCTGCTTCTAAGCAGGTGAATCAAGAATATTTTATGAGGTATTGAGAAGAGTGCATCTGAAAGTCTAGTTGGTTTATAAGTTTGTGGATTGGTCTAATCCCTGTTTACCTTTCAGTCTGTTTTTATTTTCTGTTACATTCATTGGGGATTGGTGTGTTCAAATATTACTGTATTACTATTTATATCAGTTCTCTCAATGTTGCCTTTCCATATTTGGAAGTATGACTCAGTTGCAAATGTATTTACTATAATTGTAGTGTTTTAGATAGTGGTCTTGGGCAGAGGACATAGCTCAGCTGGTAGAGTGGTTGCCTTGCAAGCACAAGGCCCTGAGTTCAATTCCCAGTACCGCAAAAAAAAAAAAAAAAAATAGATAGTGGTCTCTTCTATCGTAAAATAATATTCTAATTTGTCTCTTTTCAAAATGTTTTTTCTTAAAAAATTTTATCTTACATAACTATTTGCTTGTTATGTATAACATAAATATTGCCATGTCCAATTTATTTTTTCATCTTTGCAATAATATTCTTTTCATTTTATTAAAGTGACCATATATTTAAATGAAAACTCATGTAGATATGATACAGAAATTTGGGATTTAATCTTGTCAGTCATGTTTTGTGTTCTGATTGGCATTTAATAACAATCTATTTATATTTAAATAAATTACTAAAAATGAAGAATTTAATACTGTTACTCTGTAAGTTGTTTCCTCTTTTTTATGATTTTTTCGTTCTTTCTGAATTGATTTAATATTTGTTTCTCAGATTATTTAATAACATCCTTTGATTTCTCACTTTATTCTAATCATATAATTTATGATTATTATGCTAGTATATTTGGAGTATATAAAATATTTTAAGTTTAAATGACATTATACACTGTAAATTAACTTAAACTGTATATAAAATTAACATCTTTGCATATTTTCTTAATATTGTCATTTTTTTTTTTACTTTTACATAGGGCAATGATGTTTATTTTTTTTCCTTCCCCCTCACCCCTCCCACCCCTCTTTTCCCTCTATACAGTCCTTCTTTCCTTCATTCTTACCGCTCTCCTTATCCCTAACCCTAAACCTAACCCTAAACCTAATGCTAACCCCTCCCACCCCCCATTATATGTCCTCATCTGCTTATCAGCGAGATCATTTGTCCTTTAGTTTTTTGAGATTGGCTTATCTCACTTAGCATGATATTCTCCAATTTCGTCCATTTGCCTACAAATGCCATAATTTTATCATTCTTCATTGTGGAGTAATATTCCATTGTATATTCTTTTAGTTTTTTTTTATTATGAAAGGATGTAATTTCATCATCACACCAGAAGATAAGTTTTGCTGGGTATAAGATTCTTGCCATCCATTTTCTTTCAGAACTTGAAAAATGCTGTTACAGATCCTTCTAACTTTTAGGGTCTGGATTGAGAAATCTGATATCTGTATTGATGTCCCCCTGAATATAATTTGATTTTTTTTCTTTTACAGTCTTTAAAATTTTACCTTTATTTTGTATGGTATGTATTTTCATCATAATGTGCCTTGTTGTGAGTCTGTTGTCCAAATCTTCATCATGTTGGCTTAGGACCACACTTCCCTCACATGATTCCCAAAGCAAAAGAAATACAAGTGGGAATCAGTAATTGGGATACATTCAAACTGAAAAGTATTTTCCCAGCAAAGGAAACTATTAGCAATGTAAAAAGAGAGCCGACAAAGTTGGAGAAAATATCTGCCACAAATACTTCAGATACAGCACTTATCTCCAGAATCTATAAAGAACTCAAAAAGTTTACACCAAGGATACATATAACCCAATTAACAAATGTGTTAAGGAAATGAGCAGACACTTCACATAAGAATATCTACAAGCAATCAACAGATATATAAAAAATATTTAACATATCTAGTAATAAGAGAAATGCAAATCAAAACTACCCTATGATTCCACCTCACCCCAATTAGAATGGCAATTATCAAGAATACAAGCACAATAGGTGTTGATGAGTATGGGAGGAAAAAAGGTACATTCATACATTGCTGGTAGGTTTGCAAATTAGTGCAGCCCCCTTGGAAAGCAGTGTGGAGATTCCTTAGAGAACTTGGAATGGAACCATTTGACCCAGCTATCTCACTCCTGGCCTATAACCAAATGTTGCACCTTTCTACCATTTTAGTAAGTTTTTTTCTAAGTTCTAAAAAAGGAAGAGCCAATAAAATAGAAAATCTTGAAAAACATGCTGTATCAGACCTGTGAATGTCAGGGTATGGCATAATCCCTGTGAATTTTTCTCTCTTCTCTATATAAGTACATTAAGGGAAAATTAAAGACTGTCATATGTACAAGTTTTTATTACATTTTAAATACTTCCCTGAAAACTTCCTGGGCTTGCACATTCTGTGAATATCTGATCTGACTTTAAGCTGATTTAAAAGTAAACTCCATTGCAATTCATAATTTCCATGTGTTATTTACTAGAATATTAAGGATGTGTCAATTTTCCAAACCACTATTTCTGAGCTCAATGTGTTTTGTCTTTAGTTTGTGTGTGTGTGTGTGTGTGTGTGTGTGTGTGTGTGTGTGTGAATTTACTTTTGGTCTTGCACCAATTACTCTTGTTTTGTCTATCTGGAGTTTTTAGTCCACTGGTTTTTGTTTCCAGATGTCTTATTATTTAAGGGTTAGATCTTAAATGTTCTGGAAAAAAAATGAGACCTACTTTGAAATTATCTAAATAGGGAGAATATACAATGTTCATGATGAAAGAGGATTTTCCCGCTTGGAGAATGCCTACCTGGACATTTATTTCAGCGTTCACCATGACTGACAGATCCTACTCCTAACATCACCAAATGTAGAGGCACTTCACATGTCTAAGTCATAATGTAAAAATTCATGCCTGATTTAAAATTGTTAGCTATGACATTCTTCTTTATAACAATCTGTATGTCTTTTTTAATTTTGTCTTTGAGAAAATAATACCCAATAAAAGCTATAAAAACTTTGTTTTCTATCAGTTTTATGCATGTGTGTGCATACCTATATATTGTATGTTGCATTTATATGTGGTTGAGTCACTATATCATGTACATGATTTCAAAATTGACATAATAATAAAAAAGCACTTGAGAACTTATAACAAAATGGATCCAAATGACTTTCAGTTCACTTAATTAAATTTAGTTAGATAACATTTTTCATGTCTTTAAGTTAACTAACACTCTCCTTTTGCTTGGTGGTCAAAAATATAGTAATGGTTTCTATAAAATCATTAATATATGTCTATTGTTTCTAGAAATTTCTTAAAGAAGGAAAAGGTAACTTCAAATGTTAAGTGGTTGTATGTTGTCTTAGTTTTTCTTGGTAACATACATAAATTCATGGGTAACTTAGATTTAAAAAAAGTGGAATAAATATTTATAAATGTATTCCTTAAAGATTCATCTGATTAATTTGCTAGTGCTGCATATGAATTCAAGTATTCTTGACTTCTTGAATTGTATAAGTCAACATGTTTTGTGCTTTTGTAAATTGTTGGTATATTGAAAAACAATTTAAGATCATTTGGGTTGTGGATTAGGGTCTTCAATAAAAACAAAAATGACTAAGAAAATTCTGATTACATATGTTGTTCTATATACAAAATATTCATCTCTCAAAGTATAATAAAGTACCTTACATCACTGAAGAAAACATAATTTGCCTAAAATCATAAAGTTTACATAGCTTAATTCAGAATGTAAATTTTAAAAGAACAATGACAAAAAAGTGTGATACAAGAACATTATAGGTATGAAAATGTACTTTGTTGTAAAAAAAGTAAAAGGTATGTTTTTTAAAGAGAAAGTATTTTTAGGAGTGGAATATCTTGAACAAACATAGGTTCCATTCTGTTTCCTGAGGAATAACCATACTAAAGGGTGCTTCCACAGATTTGCAATCTCAGTAGCAATGTATTGGTGTACCTTTTTCCAACATCTTTGACAATATTTACTGTTATGTGTATCCTTTATAGTTGCCATTCTGACTGAAGTGACTTGGAATCTTAGTGTATTATTAATTTTCAATTATCTGACTGCTAGACACTTTGAAGAGATTTTATTATATTTTTTACATTCATATTTTTGTAATGTACATTTTCAGTTCCTTTGCCATTTATTTATTGGGTTATTAGTTGTTTTGTTGTTAAGATTTTTCAGTTCATTTTATATTCTGAGGTTAATGCTCTATCTGATGTGAAGAAGGTAATGGTTTTCACCTACTCTCTAGGTTCTCTGTACATTTTTTTATTGTTGAAAAGAAGCTAATTATTTTGAAAGCATCACATTTAATGATATCTGATGTTAGTTCTCAAATTTTAAGCATTTTGTTGAGTAATTCAGTTCCTAAGCAATAGGATGAAGATTAGGGCCTGCTTTTTATTCTAGTAGGACAAGGGTCTCTATTCTAATGCCTACATCCTTGATCCATTTTGAGTAGGGTTTTTTTCAGGGTGAGACATAGGGATCACATTTTATTTTATTATACAACGATTTCCAATTCTTTCAGCACAATTTATCAAAGAGGCTATTTTTCTCCAACATATGTTTATGATATCTTTGTCTTTTATGAGGTAAATATGTTCACATGAATTTGTCTCTGTGTCTTCTATTAAGAACCATTCATGTCTGTTTTTGGTATCAATACCAGGCTTTTTTGTTACTATAGGTCTGTAGTATAATTTAAGGTTTGGTATTGTGATGCGTCCTGCTTCACTTTTCTCAATTATTTCTTTGGTTACTCTGTTTTCTTATTTTTCTACATAAATTTTATGAGAGCTTTTTCCACTTACATGGAAAATGTCATTGGAGCTTTCATATGAAATGCTTTAAATCTTTTGGTACTATGGCAAATATGATAATATTATTTCTGACTAGGCAAAAGCATGGGGTATCTTACAAACTTCAATTTCCTTTAGTGTTCTCTAGCTTTCATTGTAGAGTTCTTTCACCTCTTTTGTTAGATTGATTCCTGACACTTTTTTGATGGCTATAGTTAATGGGAAAGGTTTTTAAATTTCTCTCTCAGTTTACTCATCAGTGATATATAGAATCTCATTGATTAATGGATGTTTATTTTATATCCTGCTACTTTGCTGAGTTGACCTATGAGGTCTAGAATCTTTCTGGTTTTTCAGTTTTCTAAATATAGAATCATGTTTTTGGCAAATAGGGACAGTTTCAGTCCTTCTTTTCTTAACTGTGACCCATTAATTTATATCTTCTGTCTTCTTGCTGTGGCTAGACTTTTTGGAAATCTGTGGAGCATAAATGGTGAAAGATGATATTCCTGTTCCTGTTTTGAGAGGGACTGCTGTGAAATTTTTTACCTTTAAAGTAATATTGACTTTGAGTTTAGGATATAAAACTTTTACAATATTCATGTACAGTCCTACTATCTCTATTTTTTCTAGTGTTTTGAACATGAATGGATTCTGTCAAATGCTTTTCCTGCATCTGAAGATTTATTTTTTAAATTTTATTCATGTGATGAGTTTTATTTATTGACTTCCATAGGTTGAAATAACTTTGTAACCCTGGAATGAACTCACTTGATCATGGTGCCTTTTCTTTTAAATTTATTATTTGTGCAAATAGTGTCAGTATTTTATTAAGAATTTTTCCATTATGTTCATCAGGAATTGTGGTCTGAAGTTTTCTATCCTTTATGTGTATTTGTCTGGTTTTGACATCAGGGTGAAACTTGCTTCATAGAATGATTTGGGAAGAGTTTCTTCCTTTATATTTCAAGGAAAAATTTAAGAAGGATTAGTGTTAGTTATTCTTTAATTGGTGAAACTCAGTTGAGATTTAGTGTGGTCCTCAGCTTTTCTTTTATCATAGACTTTTGATAATGTCTTCAATTTCTTTGCTTGAAATTAATATGTTGAATTTTCTATGTCTTCTTGGTTCAATTTGGGTAGATGATCTGTCTCCAGAAAATTGTGAATGTCTTACAGTATATATTTTCAGAATAACTTCTGATTATCATCTGTATTTCTGTGGTGACCATGGTGATAGTTTTTTATTATTATTATTTAAATGTTAGAACTTTCAGTTATCTCTTTATCTTTATTACCTTGGATAAGAGTTTATTTTTTTCAAAAATGCAGGTTTGTGTTTTGTTGATTTGTAGTATCAGTTCTTTCTTTCAACTTCAATGACTATGGCTCAGATTTTATTTTATTCCAATATTAGCGACTGCTAAGGACAGTCAGGCTACTTATTTCAGAGGTGCAACTTGGATGTTTACATACACAGTCATAAATATTATGAAGATTATAAAGTCTACATTGCAGAGTTTTCTAAATTCTTTGGGACAACTCAGCATATAATGGTGCTTGAAATTTGGAAATCAACTCATGTAATAAGTTCTACTAATGCAATAAAGTCTTGCAGGTCTCCGTATCTAAAAAGGATATAAGATGCTAATTAGACCATATAGGCTACTCAGGTATAGAAGTGATGTAATTCATAAAACATACAATTCAAGATACCCTACAGATCATAAAATCTATTGAAGGTTTTGAGGCTTTGCAGGTCATAGAGGCTACAAAGATCAGAGAAGCTTCTTAGGATATAAAAATCTTGTGGTTAAAGGTTTTGCTCAATTCATAGAGACAACTCTGATCAAAGAAGTACACAAGCAATGGAAGGTAGTAAGTCCAAAGATAGAAGCCTGCTTATAGGAACTACTCAGGTGATTGAGTCTATGCAGCTCATACAGTCTACTCAAGTCATACAGATGACTAAACCTGTGTATATGCTATGATCTCAGAATCCACTAAATATTTGAAACATCTTTGACCTCGGAAGTCAGTATGACCATGCAGGTCACACAGGGTTTCTAAGGTCATTTTTGTTTCTCAGGCCATAAAATGTGTACAAGTCATAGAAGTTACAAATGTCAAAGACTCTACAAAAATCACAGAGGGTTTGCAAGTCATAGGGACCTTGAAGTTCATAGAGACTACAAAGATCTAACTGGCTACTGAGATAACTTAGGCTATTAAGTCATTTAGAGGGTGCATAGTTCAGATATGTTACATGGACCATAGAATCTCTGAGGTCAATGAGGCTACCCAGACCAGAGGCAGGTCATGGTGGTTTCACTATTCATAGAAGTTACTCAGTTCATAGAAGATAAACAGACCAATGAGTTTACACAATCCACAGAATCTATGCAGGTCATACAAGCATTGTAGGATACAGAGGCTTTGCTATTGATAAAATTTCTCAGTACATAGATGCTATGTTGGTTATAGAGCTAATCAGGGCAAAAAATTTAAGTGGGTCTTAGAGATTACCAAAGGCAGAGCCTTATTTGGTCTTAAAAAATACCCAGCTCATAATTGCTTAATAAATTATAAAGACTACCCAAGTCATGGAAGCAACACATATCATAGGGTCTCCATATTTCACAGAGGATATTCTATTTATAGAGGCTACATATGTCATAGGGGGTACTAATGTAATTTAGATTTCTCATGTCAAAGAAGATAAACAGGCCATAGGGGCTTCTAAGAACATTTAAAAAACTAAGCCATGAAGATTTTCAGGTCATAGAAGTACTCAATCATAGAGTTGTGTAAGTTACTAAGGCCATATAATCTACTTAGACCATAGAACTTACCAAATTTATTTAGTCTGCAGAGTATACAGGACCTAATGGTACAGCAGTCATTAAGGATTTTCATGTCATAAAGTTACCAATTTTATAGAAGCTAGGGAGGACTTAATAGGCTGTAGGTCATAGAGACTACAGAGGTCATACTGACTACTGAGGTCACAGATATTTAAAAGTTAAAGTGGATACTAAAGTCATAGGGTATACATAGGTTATTTAGGCTAAAATGCTCTTAAATAGAAAATGGATAAGGCATTGAAAAGGCCCCAGTAGTTACTCAGGTCCTACAGACTGTGAAGGTAACAGGGTCTATGCAGATCAATGAAAATATGCAGGCTACTCAAGTCATTTAAGATACACCAACTTCATGTTATGAAGGTGATAGAGTTTACATAGGCCATAAGAACTATGAAGAACATAAAGATTTTGCTGGTTACAGAGGCTTTTATACATTTTACACACTTGTACATATGCTACTTAAATCCTAGAAGATACTGAGGACATATGGGTTACACAGGTCAGAGAGCCTATGCTCTAGATAGAGGCTACTAAGTAACATAGAAATCATTCCGTTCATAGAGGATTAATCAGAAACATAGAAAATTCACTCCATACATGCTACTCAGTTCATAGAAGCTTCAGGTCATAGAGGCACCTAAGATATAGAGGTTACTCAAGTTATGTAGACTGTGCAAGTCAAAGAGGTTAATAAGATGTTTTAGACTAACAAACCCATAAATGCTTATGCAGATCAGACAGGATACATAAGTCATACAGACTACACAGTTCTTAAAATCTATGCTAGTCATAGGTTGTATACATTTCATAGAAGCTACTAGAACATAGAAACTACTCAGTTCACACAAGATAAAATCTTCATTGGCTGATTAATTTAATCTAGGCTACTTATGTCATAGATACCACTCATATCATAAATGCCAAGCAGATTACAGAAGCTGTTTATTTATAAAGACTATTTGACCATGATTTCTAGTAAGGTAATAGAAAATATTCAGCTCATAGAGGGTACTCAACTGCTGGAGAGTATGCAGGCAATAGAAGTTTCTTAGTCCAGAGGGGCTATGGAGGTCATAGAAGCTCTACAGGTTGCAAATACAAGATATGCAGATCAAAAATTGATGATATGAAAGTCATAGAATTTTTGAAACTTTCAGAGGCTACTTGGTTCATAGAGGCTAACATAGAAGCTAATCAGATTATAGAATCTATTCAGATGATAGGGATTATAAAGATCATATAAACTACTCATGCCATAGAGTAATCAGATTACAGAAGCTTCAAATTTCATAGAGGATTCTTAGGCATTAGAAGCTACCAAATTTATAGAGGCTACCAAGATCATAGTGAATACACAGTCATAAATGACATTATGATTGTTTATGCTACAAATATCTTAGATAGTACTCAGATCATTTAGGAAACACAATGTATTCAGGATCATTCAGGTTTCTCAGGTTATATGGGGTATGGAAATTGAGAGGATACTCAGTTAGTAAGTGTATATTATTTATATAAATTTTCCAGGTAACAGGCTATTTATAACACAGAATTTAGAAAAATCTTAGAGTATACATAGACATGTAGACTATGCAGGACATTGGGGCTATGCAGGGCTTAGGGCCTATTAGGTTCATTTTGGCCTCTCAGACCATAAAGACTATTTACGACAGAAAAGCTAAGCACACCATAGGTTATACTCATGTTTTAAGGCTACTAATGCCATATGGCTCTTCAGGTAATTCAAGCAATTTAGTGCAGAAAAGGTACCTATATAATTGAGGTTATGCTGATTGTAGAGGGACTCAGGTCACATAAGATGCAAAGTATAGTGGTGTATCAAAATTAATTATAGACATGCAGGTCATAGATGCTACAAAGGTCATAACAATAAATAGGATATACATGATCTTGATGTCATTGGGGATGTACTGCAAAGTTCATATACAGTACAAAGTATGAGAACCTACAAAGATCATAATGAAATAAAAAAAGAATGCTCAAGTCATAAATTCTATGAAGATTGTTGAAAAGGTGCAGGGTATGTAGTCTATACATGTCATCATTGCTACACTAACATGGAAGAAACATAAATGATAGCTGTTGTTTATGTCATAGAAGTGACTCATTCCATTGAAGCTATGTAGACCATAGAATATATGAGAATATATGCAAATATGAGAAAGCACAGGACATAAATTCTAAGCAAATCTTAGAAGTCATGTTTGTCATAAGGGGTAAACAGTTCAAAGAGGAAACTAAGGTCATTGAGTGTTCACAGGAAACAAAGTCTACTAAGGCAATAAATACTAGGCATGTTAAAGAGACCTTGGGATATGGAGGATATTAAGTTCATAGAAGCAACACAAATCTTAGAGGCTATGTCTGCTGTAGTAGTATAACAGCCTTACAGGCTGTGGAGGTCTTAGAGTCTACTAGGGTTATGGAAGCTACAGAGATCATAGATGGTGATATGCTTATGAAGTATAATCTATAAAAGTCAAATAACTTCCTCAAGTGATGGTGGCTGCTTATGTAATAAATTCCTCAAAGATCATAGGGGCTACTAAGGCCTTAGGTGTTACTCAAGTCATTTAGGTAGTAGGGCTATAAAAGTTATGTAGATTATGAAGAACAAACTGTCCATAGAGCATACTGAGGCCACAGAGACTCTGCAGGTCATAGAGTCTACTTGATCAAAGATGTTAGTAAGTTTATAGTGGTTATTGAGGTAAAATAGGATACTGAAATCATTTAGATTACTTAGATCATAGAGGTAGATATGGTCATAAAGGCTACTGTCTATAGATGTTTTACAGATCATAGAGATATTCATAAAACCTAAAACAGTTCATAAATATTACACAGGTTATTGAGGTTACTGAGTTCATAGAGATTACTCAGTTCATAAAGTGTTAACAAAATGTAGAGTCTATGAATTTCAATGGATCAACACAAATCATATAAACAACATAGGAGCCAAATGTTAATTAGGTCATGGAGATTATGCAGGTCAAAGGGGCAATTAAGTTCATTTGAACTACTCAGGCCATAGAGAGCATGTGGATGACAGAGGTAATGTTTTGTACAGAGACAACACATGTCCTAGAGGCTATTCAGGTGATACAACCTACTCAATCGCAGAGGGTGAAGAAGTAATAGAAGTTCCTGGGATCAAAGAGGCTATGCAGGTTATATTACCTATACATGTTATAGAGGCCACTCAGATAATACAAGTTTCATGGGATGACAAGTGTATATATTTACAGGCTAAGCAGGATTTAAAGGCAATAAAACTTTGTAAGGTCATAAGTATTATAAAGGTCATAAAGTCTACTAAGTTCTTGAAGTTTACGCAGGTCACAAAGCTTAAGCAGGTCATAAATGGCCATAACTTTGCATAGCTTATAGAGGCTATCATGGTCACAGAGACTATTCAGTATGTAGAGGATACTCAAGGCATAAATGGTACATGGAAAATAGGGACTTGTCAGAAAACATAGTCTATGCAATTTGAAGGGTTACTCAGATTTTAGAAGATGCTCAAGCCATAGGAGATATATAGGTTTTAGAGTCAATGCAGGTCAGAGCTGTTAGTTAGGTCATATCTTCTATACAGGTCTCAGAGTTAAACCAGATTTCATGGAATTTGGAGAGATCACAGGTTTTGCTGGTCATATGGGTTACTCAGTTAAAAAAGGCCACTCAGATCATAAAGTACAGAGGAAACAGATATTTTGCAGGCCACAGATACTATGCAGGTCATCAGAGTTACTCAGTTCATAGAGGCTATACAGATCATGTTGGCTATTCAGGTCTAGTGTAGTAAAAGAAACTATACCAAAGATGCTACTCAGGTCGAGTCACTCAGCAAAAAGAGGATTTTCAGGCCAAAGACGCTTCTCAGACCATATATGCTACTGAAGTCATTAATCTACTTGAGATACAAGGCAACATATGGCATAGAGTTTATGCTGCTAATAGGAGATTCAGGTCATAAAATTGCCTCAGGCCATAAGGTTATTCAGAACATAGAGCATGTATAGATCATAGGTCAAACGGATTACTCAGGCAATGAAAGTAATGCAGTTCATAGAGGCTATTCTCCCAATAAAGGCTATGCAGGCCATAGGTGATACAAAGGTCATAGACACTACATAGATCATAGATACCCTGCAGGTAGAATATAACCTCAGTTTATAGAATTTTTTATATGAATTTGGCAACTCAGGATAAGGGCTATATCAGTCATAGAGGTTTCACAGGTCATGGAAACCTCTTTGGTTATATGGGTTGCTAACACCATTTACATTACTCAGACCATTTGGGTCACATAAGTCCAAGAGGATAAAATGGTCAAAAAGTCCTCTTTAGTTAATTGAGGCTGTGAAGACCACAGAGGTTATGCAGGCCATAGAGTTTGTGCAAACTATAGAGGCTACTCAAGTCATAGAGACTGCTATACCATGATATTTACACAGGCCAAAGAAAATATTCATCCAGTAGAGGCTTCCCATTTCTTATAAGCTTCTGAAGCAATAGAGGATATATAGGACATAGAGCCAACTATGGTCATTAGGCTAATATGATGATAGAGATTAACTAAGTTAAGCACTTCAGGTGACAATGGTTATGCTGATAATAACAATCACACATTTTAGAGGATACTAAGACAATAGATGATACACAGACCATAGAATATTCACAGGATATAGAGGTTGCATCACTTATGAAGGATTTAGAGTCTTAGAATCCATGCAGGTCATATTGTGTCCTGAGGTCAAATAGGCTACTAATGTCATTTGAGCTATTCATGCCAAATTTTACACAGGACACAGAGTCTGTGTAGAAGATATAAACTGCTCAATCCAAAGTTTTTTTGCAGGTTTTATATGCTACATAGTCCTTACAGACTTTGCTGACCTTATAAGCTACTCAGGTCATAGCAGCACCCTGATCATTTAGGTTACTCAGTTAATTGAGGTCACACAAGTATTAGAGTAATTGCATGTAGTAGAGTCAACCAGGTTCATAGATGCTACACAGGAAAAAGGGGATATGCAGGTCACAGAAGCTACAAAAGTCATAAAGGCTACATAGTACAGAGAGACTATGAAGGTCATTTTGCTTATTCATATAGTAGACACTACTGATATCATCAAGACCAACCAGGTAACAAAGGCCCCACAAGTCATACAGACTAAAAAGACTATAATGTTGGCTAATACTATAGAAGATAGGTAGGTCACAGGGAATATGTGATCACAGAGATTATGTAGGTCACTAATGCCACTCAAACAGAGGCTATTCAGGCCTGTAGGATTTGAGGATCTCAGAGATGACTGAGGCCTAAGAGACTTTGGAATTCATAGAGGCTCTGAAGGTCATAGAGACTATACAAGCCATAGAGTTCATGCAGGTAACAGAGGATTTCCAATCCATGAAGAATACAGAAGTCATAGAGGTTTCAAGTTTTATAGGTGGTACTCAAACCTTAGGCACTTCTCAGTTTATAGAAGCTATTCAGGTCACAGAGAGTAAGCAGGAAATAGAGGCTAGTCAGTATATAGATAATATTCAGACCATAGGGTTACCCATTTACTTGTGGATATGCAGGTCATACAGCCCACAGAGGTAATGAGGCTGCTCAGGCTATAGAGGCCCCAAAACCCATAGAGCTTTTTCAGGTCATAAAGACAATGAAGATCATAGGGACTAATGATGTTGTTTGGCATACTAAGGCCACAGTCATCACTCATAATGTTCACACCCCTGAGACTATAGTGTATAAGTGGATATTAAAGACTAGAGTGGCTATAGAGTTTATCTAGGCCATGGAAGGCATGGAGGCCATCATGAATACTCATGCCATAGACTTTAAACAGGTCATAAAGTATATGAAGTTCTAGTGGTTAATAAGTCATAGAGGATAAATTGCTCATAGAAGTGACATTGGACATTGATGCTACTCAGGTCTTTTAGGTTACTCAATCTACAAAGTGTTTGCACGTCATACAGCCTTTGCAAAACATAGAAGTTATGCAGTTCATTGTCCACACAGGTTAAAGTGTTATGCTATTCATGAAATCTACTTAGAACATAGAGGATACACACATCACAGAGAATACTCACCACAGAAGATATTCAGGTCATTTTGGCTCCTCAGGTCTTGCAAATTCTGTGCAGTTTATAGAGGCTATGCTGGTATTAAAGGGTATGTTGGTTGTGCAATCATTTCAGGGCATACAGAAAACAAAAGATGGTGTATGGATTACACAGGCTATGCAGTTTCTAGAAAATACTCAGTTCACAGAGAGATTTTATGGAAACCATAGAAGATATTTAGGTCATAGAGACTATGCAGATTACAAAGGCTACACAGGACATAGAATTTAGTCAAGGCATGGAGGACATGAGGATCTGAGAAGATATGCAGCTTATCAAGGCTCTACAGGACACAAAAATGATGGAGATCATGGGGCCTATTGAGGTCATACAGATTTTGATCTTTAGGTTACTTCTGCCATAAAGCCTATGCTTGTCATAGGGCCATTGCCATTCTTCAAAATTTGTAATCCACTTAGAGCCCATGTGCAATATAATCTGAGAATTGTCAGAAGTGAAATGATTGAATTATGATAGTTCTAATGTAAGGAGTGTATTCAGTGCTTGAAAGAAATACGTCCTTTAGTTTACTCAGATCAAAGGTAACACATGTCATCAAGGCTGCACAATTCATAGAGGCTACTCAGGTCATAGGTGCTGCTCAGTCAATAGGAACTATTCAAGTCATTCAGGTTATATAATTTATAGTTTACTAAGGACACGGAGTCTAACAGGTCATAGAGGGTAATAAAGTTACTAGACTTTTCAAGTCATTTATGAAACTTGGAACATAAAGGCTATATAGGTTATAGATACATTGCCAGTTACATAAGTCTTGCAGGCTATAGAGACTTTGTACATCATAATGGATACCCAGACCATAGAACTTACACTGTTCATGGACACTATCAGTTCATAAAGGCTATTAGGGGCTAAGAGGATTTTCATGCAATAGGTCCAATAAGTAAAATAAAGAGAGGAGATACTAAGGTAATTTAGGCTCCTCATATCATAGAGCATATTCAAGCTCTGATAACTACACAGGAACTCATTCTATGAAAGTAATAATGAATACTTAGTTATGGAAACTACACAAGTAATGATTCTATGTCGGTCAGCAAAATATTTCAATTTATAGAGGCCTTCTCAGATAATTTGGGATACTTAAGACATAAAGAATATGTAAGTCATAGAGATGTAACCAGTCAGAGAGGCTACTCAGGCCTTGATTCTATTAACTACATAGAGAGAATACAGATAATAGAAGCTATGTAAGTCACAGAGACTTAGAAGTTTGTAATGACAACTGAGTTGTAGAGAAAAATAAGTCATTTAAACTTCAAATGTTATATGCTATGCAGTTAATAGAAGTCACAAAAGAAGTGGAAAGTATGTAGGACAAGAATGTTTCTCAGGTTGTAGGTACTCCTCAGACCATAAAGGCAATGAAGTTCAAATAGGATACACAGGCCATAGAGATTGAGGACATCAATCAGGCAACTTAGAACATAGAGCTTTTCCAGGACATATAGGCTTTCAATTTCATAGAGCATATTCAGTCCACAGAAATTATGCACATCAAGAAAGCTGCTCAAGTTACAAGGGGCTACAGAGAAATGGCATAGAGGGTATTTCAGCCATCAAAAATACTCAGGCCACCAAGGCTACACACATTGTAGAGGTTAAGTAGGTCAAAGAAATACCTAGATCCTTTTGATTACTAATGCCATAAAGACTACATAGATTATAGAGTGGATACAGTTCATAGAGGCTACTCAGGACAGGAATAATATTCACACTATGGAAGCAACAAAATTCTGAGGTGTGCATATCACAAAGTTCATGCATATCATAGAGGCTAATCCAGAATTGGGGAATTCTCACAGAATTTTGACAAGTCAGGACATAAATTCTCCATGGACCTAAACATCAAATATGCACAGGACCTATATGTAAGGAAATTTATAGAGACAACTTAGGCAATACTGGCAACACAGGATATACAGGCTATAAAGGACAAAGATGTTATGAAACACATTGAGATTATGTAGATAATATAGGTTATGTTAGCAGTGCAATCTACTGAATACATAGTCTATTCAAGTCATAGAGAGTACATAGGAAGTAGAGGCTATGCATATCATGTAGGCTTTGAAATTCATAGATGATGCTCAGGCCACAGAAGATAAGAACATCATGGAGTCTGTACATTTTGTATGCTAGCTAACTCACAGAAATTCTCAAGTAAAGGAGACAATTTAGGCCATAGAAATGACACAGGCCACAGAGAGTACTCTATTCACGAAGGGTACCAGGTTCCAGAAGCTACCTAGATTATAGCAGCTATGCAGTTTGTATGTGAGGTTTAGGTTATAGAAGTCAATTAGGTTATAAAATTTACACGGCCCACTCAAGCTGCTTGGGTCACAGAGGCTGCAAAGAATATGGAGTTTAAGCATGTTATAATGGTATTGAAAGTACAGAAGTTAATTGGGTAATTTAGGCTACGTGGACATAGAGACTACACAGGACATAGAGACATGGGTCACAGATTATATGTAGGACACATGTGAATGCATAACATTCAGGCCATTGAGGCTCTGTAGGCCATAGGGCCAAAATTGACCTTAGTGTCTAAGCAGGACATAGGGGATTCACAGATCATGAAGTGTAATATAAATAAGGAGGATGTTTAGGCAATAAGGTAAGAAGGTTGTAGAAGATTTTCAGGTCATAGAAGAATGCACTTTATGGGGGCTTCTGAGACCATAGAAACTAGGAAGGCAATAGGAGCTGCTCTGGTCATTCAGGCTATCCAGGTCATAGAATTTCCACAGGTCATATTGACCATGCAAGTCCTAAAGGTTACTTAGAATGTAATGCTTACTCATGTCATAGACTGTAGGCCATAAAACTATTCTATTCACAGGTGCTATAGAGAATATCAAAGTATCTAAAGTCTAGATACAATATAGGTCAAAGAGTTTACTCAGGACATAGAGACCACATAGGCCATAAAAGGCTATATAGGCAATATAGGCTATGGTGTTCAAAATGGCTACATTCCTTAATACTACTGATATTTTAGAAGGTCTTAAGGCAATTGAGGTTACTCATGCCATAGGTTCTAGGCAGATCATAGTAGTTACTGAGAGAGATGAGAGGCTACACATATTGTAGAGGCTACTGAAGTCAAAGAGACTATGGATATTTTAGAGAACACTTGGGTCATTGAATTTACAGAGGTGGGCAGAAGATAAACTACTCTGGTGATGGAAGCTAGTCAGGATATAGAAAATACTCAAGTCATAAATTTTAAAGGATCATACTAGTTAAAAGATGACAGGACAGATCACAGGAAATGTATTTCATAGGAGATACTCATACCATGTAGTTTTTACTGGTCATAGAGTATAAGCAAGTCATAGATCTACTAAGATCTTTTTGGCTTCTCAGGTTATAAAGGATACACAGTTCAAGCAGTCTCTGCAGTTTTTACAGTCTAATGAGGTCATGTAAACTGTTCATCCCATAGAGACTACTCTAAAAAGAGTAGAGTCTGCAGTCATACAGGATACTAAAGTCCTTTAGGCTATTGAGGCTATGTAGTTACACAGGTCATATAAGATTTCCAGGCAAAGAAGTTAAGCACATCTCTGAGGCTACACAGGTAAGAGGCTATGTAACAGCGATTTTACTGTTACAGATGCTACACAGTACTATGAGTCTACATATGTCCTAGAGCTTCCTCAGGCTACAGAAGATATGCAGGACATTGAGCTGACTGTGGTCATGTAGGCGAATTTGACCCTAAAAGCTGATCATTATCATATAGGGAGCACAGGTCATATCAGCTATGCTTGTCACAGAGGTTATGGTAGTTCTAGTGATACTGAGTTCCAGAAAGGTACTCAAGTCAGGGAAGTTGTGGCAGCTACCCTAGTAAGGTCATACAGGGTAGGAAAAAATCTGTACTTTTAAAATAGATGCTACACAAACTATAGAATTTGTTTATACTACAAAATCTTCAAAGGACATAGAGCCTGCACAGGTCCTAAAAATACCCTGGCTAAAATCTGTCTCCAGTCTTAAGGGACTACAAGGGAATAGAATATTCATTACATAGAGTTTACACATACCTTAAACCATTTAGTAAATAGAGGCTATCAGGTCATAGAGGATATGCTGACCATAGAGGCTGTGCATATTTTGCTAGATACTCAAGGAATAGAAACTTTGTAGTTCACAGAGGCTATGCAGGTCATAGAAATTACCTAAGTCATAGAAGGTAAACAGGCCATAGAAACAACCCATTAAAGACACAGTGACTCTGCAGTTTGTTGAGTCAACACAGATCACAGAGGCTACCAGATCATAATGTTTCCTAGGGTTTCAATATTATAGAAGTTATTTACACTACTCAGGCCATGAGGATGATTTACACCATATTGTTTATGTGCAGCATAGGTCATGGAATTATGTACACCATGGATACAGTGCAGGTGATAGAGACTACTCAAACCTCAAAGAATATACAGGTCATACAGTCAATAAAGTTCATAAAGGCTACATGGGTCATAAATGTAGTGCAAGACATATTTTCTAATCATGTCATAATTTCAGGGTTCTTCATGAAAAAGAGGCTACTTTGTTCATAGTAGAAGCACAGGTCAGAGAAACTATATTGGTCATAGAGACTACTGAGATTATAGGGCAATTAAAATAATATACTACTCAGGAAAAAGAGGCTATGATGTTCATAGTGTCTACTAAGTCCATAGATATTAGTGAGAGTTTTTAAGACACTCAGTCTGTAAAGGCTATACAGGAAATCAAGTCTACTCAGGTCATTTGTCTACTCAGACCTCACAGGCTGGGGTCTTAGATATTGAAGAAGGCATAGAAATTACCTAGGCCAAAGTATTTACTAAGTTTTTATAGGCAACTTATGTCATAAAGGCTGCATAAATTATAGAGGTGACATGGAAGCAAAGGTTAAGCATTTAATAGAATTTATGCAGATCATATAGATTTTTCAGGTCACTAGAGACTTCTAATGTCATTTTGGCTACTCAGGCCTTGAAGGCTACAAAAGTCGCAATGCATATTATGGGCATTTAGAATTCTGAGGCTGCAAAGGAGTATGGACCTGAAAATGACAGTCTACTCAGACCCTGTAAATAAAAACAACATAGGATATTCTCATGTCATGAAAGATACATAGGTCATAGATGTTGTTCAGGTTATATGGGCTACAAAGGACAGAAAGGCTCTGCAGGTTATAGAGTCTACCCAGGTTATACAGGCTATGGTGTCCATAGAAGCTTCACAAATCATAGTCACTTCTAAGGACATTGAGATTACTCAAGCCAATGGGGTACTCAGGTTAGAGTGGTAAACCATGTCTCAGACTACCCAGTAATTATGAGTCAACAAGATCATAGAGGCTTCTGAAGTAATTTATGCTCCTTTTGTTATAAAGCCTATTCAGTTCAAAGGTACTTGGTTATAGATGTTATAATTTTATAAGGTATTAAATAATAGAAGCTTTTCATTTTATTTAGAATACCAATGCCATAAAGATTTTGCATACCATAGAGATTGTACAGTTCATAGAGTCTCTTCAGGTCAAAGAGGTTACTAATGTCACTTAGTATATTTAGGACAGCTAACTTAAACATATCACAAAGGATACACTTATGATAGAGAATATTAAGCCCATAAATTCCTTATGGTTCCTGGTGTTATTTAGACCATGAAGTGTAGGCATATCATAGGAGTTGATAAATTAATTTCAATTTCTCAGATTTTAGACACTATGCAGGATATAGAGTCTCTGGCACATACATAGGATAGGCAGGTCATGCAGGTTATATAGATTAAATTTGTCTCTCAGGACATGAGGTTTACTCAAGTCACAGGGACTATTTGTTTCTTAGAAGATAATCAAAACAAAAAGGCTACAAGGGGCTTACAGAAATATATTAGTTTTAAAGACTACTTACACCATAGAAGCCATGCTGGCCATGGAGTATTCCTGGGTCATAGAGACTATGCAGGACAATGCATGACAGTGAAGTTACATAGATAACAGGAAACAAAGTTTACAGAGGCTCCTGATGTCATAAAAGATATACAATTTACAGAGGCTGCTGAGGCCATAAAAGCTATGCACAGCATATATGCAACTTAGCTCACAAGTAATATTCAGGTTATAAGTCCATGAAGAACAAAAAGGCTACTCAAGTCATAAAGGATATGCAGGTCAGGGGCTGTTAAGGTAATTTTGAATACTCATGGAATAGAGGATATTCATCCTTCAGTGCATATTTAAGACATTAGGCTATAAGTTCATAGAGGTTACTCATTTTTTAGAAGCTATTCATGTCATGGAAGCTATAAAGCCATATAAGTTAGGCTGATCATAAAGTCTATTTATATCATAGAAGGTAACAAGAAACAGAGGATACTGACTGTACAGAATATACAGATAATAAAGGATATATATGTCAGAGTGTATGACCAGCATAGAGGCTGCAAAGGCCATAGTGACTGTGCAGTTCATAATGACTACTCAAGGCATAAATGCTTCAAAGGTCGTAGAGTCTACTGAAATCAAAAAAGGATACTGAAGTCATTTAGGATACTCATGTCATAAAAGTCATGCAGTTCACAGAGTTAAAAGGACAAAGAGAGGGGTTTTCAAGATGGCAGACTAGAGGGTGGCTACATTTCATGTTACTCCAGGACTCAGGATTCAAAAGAGGAGATATTGAGAGACTTGGGACCAATTCAAAGCAGTCAGGTGAGTCTCTCCCGTTGGGGAGGCATCCCAGATGTGGTGGTAGTCCCAGAACGCAAGGAACTTTGTGAAGTAGAGTTGCCTGGTGAGACACCCCTCCCCGTGCTGGAGCAGTGAACACAGACAACTGGGAGCATTGTATCGGAGGCCGCTCAGCACAGCACTTGGTTTTAGAGCAACCACTGGGGCTCCAGGTGGCTGCCCAGAGGAGGAACTACACGGCGAGCTGTTTGGACTCAGAGCGACTGCTCCTGAACACCGGGGGGCTGCCCGGAGGAGGAGGAGGAGGAGGAGCGCGGCGGGTCGCTTGGACTCGGAGTGACTGCACCAGAGCTACAGGTGGTTGCCAGAGGAGGAGCTACATGGCGAGCTGTTTGGACTCATAGAGACCGCTTCTGAACACCGGGGGGTTGCCCAGAGGAGGAGGAGGAGAATGGGGGGTTGCTTGTACTTGGAGTGACTGCATCAGAGCTCCAGGTGGCTGCTCAGAGGAGGAGAGTGGTGAGTTGTTTGGACTCAAAGCGATCGCTCCTGAACACCGTGGGGCTGCCCAGAGGAGGAGCACGGTAGGTCGCTTGGTCTTGGAGCAGCTGCACCAGAGCTATGGGTGGCTGCCCAGAGGAGACATGTGGTGGGTCGCTTGGACTCAGAGTGACTGCTCCTGAACACTAGGGGGGCTACCCAGAGGAGGAGGAGGAATGGGGCGGGATCACTTGGACTCGGAGTGACTGTCCAGGTCTACAGGTGGTTGGCAGGAGAAGGAGGTGCACAGAGAGTTTCTTGGACTACTAGTGACTGCACCAGGCCACCGGGCAGCTGCACGGAGGAAGAGGCATGCGGCAGGTCACTGGGATTCAGAGAGACTGTACGGGCTCCAGGTGACTGCTCAGAGTAGAGGCCACATAGCCAGGTGATTAGGTGCAGAGCAGGATCCCAGGATCTAGGAGGCATCTTGGTGGAAGAGCTGCACAGAGAAAGGCTTAGGGGTGGAGTGAAGGTTCCAGGACTGCGGGCAGATTCTCTGAGAAGAGGCAGCCTAAGGAGATTCATCTATGAAGCGTGAGGCTCCCAGGCCCAGGAGGTAGGTCCAGGCCCCTGGTAATGTTGCAGAGGAAGGCAGCCCAGCTCAGGCAGTAATTGTAGATTGAGGGGAACCTCTAGGAGGGGAACTGACCAGCGAGACCTCCCCACCAGGTGAGTATTCCCTGCCAGGTGAGGTTTTCCCACAAGGACAGCAAAACCAGAGACACAGGAACAAACAGGCCTTGCCTCAGCCCACAGTCTAGTTCCCCTTTGGATGACCATTAGTCAGCAAGTGGAGGCATCTTTGCCCACTAGCAGGGAATATACACCACCTGAAGACCACCACCCCTAGAGAGGCAGCTTCCTTGTGAAGCACCGCATTATCAACTTCCTAAAAGACTTCAGGCTACTGAAGGCTAAGAGGGGAAAAACTAGAAATCTTCAGGGACATTATAAATCAATAGAGGAAATCTGCAATATATTAGCAGTCCACTGATACCTGAACAATATGAGAAAACAATGCCCCTAACAAATATAAATGCGCCAAACAAATATAAATGTAACATCAATAAAATCCAATGACAGCATGGCAGAAGAAATGACAGAAAGGGAGTTCAGAATGTACATAATTAAAATGATCAGGGAAGCAAACAAGGAGATGAAAGAGCAAATGCAGGCATTGAATGATGAGAAGAAAGAGCAAATGCAGGCATTGAATAATCACACCAATTGACAGTTAAAAGAGCAAATACAGGAAGCAAAAGATCATTTCAATAAAGAGTTAGAGATATTGAAAAAAAACAAACAAACAGAAATCCTTGAAATGAGGGAAACAATAAACCGAATTAAGAACTCCATAGAAAGCATAACCAATAGGATAGAACACCTAGAAGACAGAACCTCAGATATTGAAGACAAAATATTTAACCTTAAAAACAAAGTTGACCAAACAAAGAAGATGGTAAGAAATCATGAACAGAATCTACAAGAACTATGGGATAACATAAAAAGGCCAAATTTAAGGATTATTGGGATTGAGGAAGGCTTAGAGAAACAAACCAAAGGAATGAACAATCTATTCAATAAAATATCAGAAAATTTCCCAAATCTGAAGAATAAAATGGAAAATCAAGTTCAAGAGGCTTGTAGGACTTCAAATACACAAAATTACAACAAACTCACACCCAAGCAAATTATAATGAAAATACCTAACATACAAATAAAGACAGAATTTTAAAGGCTGCGAGAGAAAAGAATCAAATTACATTTGGGGGAAACCAATACGGATATCAGCAGATTTTTCAATCCAGACCCTAACAGCTAGAAGGGCCTGGAAAAACATTTTTCAAGCCCTGAAAAAAAATGTATGCCAACCAAGAAACTTACACACAGCGAAACTTACCTTCAAATTTGACGATGAAATAAAATCCTTCCATGATAAACAAAAGCTAAAAGAATTTACAAAAAGAAAGCCAGCATTACAGAATATTCTCAGCAAAATATTCCATGAGGAAGAGATGATAAACAAAGAAGCAAATCAGCAAAGGGAGGAATTATCCTAAAGAAATTGTCAAATAAAGGAGGAACCAAGTCGTGTCAAATAAATAAATAAATAAATGAAAATTAAAAAATGTACCAAGTGAACAGTAATACAAATCATATTTCAATAATAACCCTGAATGTTAATGGCCTGAATTCATCAATCAAAAGACATAGACTGGAAGATTGGATTAAAAAGAATGATCCAACAAAATGTTGCCTGCAAAAGACTCACCTCATAGAAAGAGATACCCATAGACTAAAGATGAAAGGATGGGGAAAAACATACCATGCACATGGACTCAGCAAACAAGCTGGAGTATCCATCCTCATTTCAGATAATGTGAACTTCAAGCCAAAGTTAGTCAGAAGGGATAAAGAAGGACATTTCATACTGCTTAAGGGAAGCATAAATCAGCAAGATATAAAATCATAAACATCTATGCCCCAAACAGTGGTTCATCCATGTATGTCAAACAAATCCTTCCCAATTTCAGAAAGCAAATAGACCCCAACACAATAATACTAGGTGATTTTAACACGCCTCTCTCACCACTGGACAGATCTTCCAAACAAAAATTAAAGAAAGAAACCATAGATCTCAATAGCACAATCAATAATTTAGACTTAACAGACATTAATAGAATAAACCATCCAACCAAGAGCAAATACACTTGCTTCTCAACAACACATGGATCCTTCTCTAAAATAGACCATATATTATGCCACAAAGCTAATGTTAGCAAATACAAGAAGATAGAGAAACTACCTTGTATTCTATCAGAACATAATGGATTAATGTTAGAAATAAATGAAAGAGTAAAAAACAGAAACTACTCCAACACCTGGAGATTAAACAATATGCTATTATATGATGAATGGATAACAGAAGATATTAGGAAGAAAATTAAAAAGTTCTTAGAGGTAAATGAGAACAAAGAAACATCATATCAAAATCTCTGGGACACTATGAAAGCAGTACTTAGAGGAAAATTTATTTCATGGAGTGCATTTAATAAAAGAAGTAAAACTCAACAAATAAAGGAACTAACACTACAGCTCAAAGTCCTAGAAAAAGAAGAACAGACCAGCACCAAAAGTACTAGAAGACAGGAAATAGTTAAACTCAGAGCTGAAATCAATGAAATTGAAACAAAAGAAACAATACAAAAAATTGACAAAATGAATAGCTGGTTCTTCGAAAAAATAAACAAAATTGATAAGTCTTTAGCAACATTAACAAAGAGAAGATGAGAGAAAACCCAAGTCACCAAAATTCAGAATGCACAAGGAAATATCACAACAGACACGATTGAAATACAAAACATAATTAGAAACTATTTTGAAAATCTATACTCCAACAAAATAGAAAATTTTGAAGATATCAACAGGTTTCTAGAGACATATGAATTGCTAAACTGAACGAGGAAGACATACACAATTTAAATAGACCAATTTCAAGTAATGGAATAGAAGAAGTCATCAAAAACTTACCAACAAAGAAAAGTCTGGGACCAGATGGGTTTCCAGTCGAGTTCTACAAAACGTTTAAAGAAGAGCTCATTCAATATTTCTCAAAGTATTCCATAAAATAGAAGAGGAGGGAAGCCTCCCAAACTCATTCTATGAAGCCAATATCACCCTGATACCTAAACCAGATAGAGACACATCGAGGGGAAAGAAAATTTCAGACCAATATTCTTAATGAACATCGACACAAAAATTCTCAACAAAATTTTAGCAAATCACAAACAAAAACATATTAAAAAGATAGTGCACCATGATCAAGTGGGTTTCATCGCATGGATGCAAGGTTGGTTCAACATCCGGAAATCAATAAATGTAATTCACCAAATCAATAGAATTAAAGGCAAGAATCACATGATTATTTCAATAGATGCAGAAAAAGCATTTGATAAAATACAGCACCCCTTCATGCTCAAAACACTAGAAAAAATAGGGATAGTGGGAACATTCCTTAACATTGTAAAGGCCATCTACACTAAGCCCATGGCTAATATCATTCTAAATGGTGAAAAACTGAAAGCATTCCCCCTAAAAACTGGAACAAGGCAGGGATGCCCTCTTTCACCACTTCTATTCAATATCGTCCTTGAAACTCTAGCCAGAGCAATTAGACAGACTAAAGAAATTAAAGGGATATGAATAGGAAAAGAAGAACTCAAACTATCCCTATTTACTGATGATATAATTATATACATAGAGGAACCAGGAAATTACTTTAAAAAACTTTTAGAACTCATAAGTGAATTCAGTAAAGTAGCAGGATATAAGATCAATACACATAAATCTAATGCATTTTTATACATAAGTGATGAATCTTTGGAAAGAATAATTAGGAAAACTATCCCATTCACAATAGCCTCAAAAAAAATAAAATACTTGGGAATCAATCTCACAAAAGAGGTGAAAGACCTCTACAGTGAGAACTACAGAAAACTAAAGAAAGAAATTAAAGAAAACTTTAGAAGATTGAAAGATCTCCCATGTTCTTGCATAGGCAGAATTAATATTGTCAAAATGGCCATACTACCAAAAGTGCTATACAGATTCAATGCAATTCCAGTTAAAATCCCAATGATGTACCTTACAGAAATAGAGCAAGCAATTATGAAATTCATCTGGAAGAATAAGAAACCCAGAATAGCTAAAGCAATCCTTGGCAGAAAGAGTGAAGCAGAGGTTATCGCAATACCAGATCTTCAACTCTACTACAAAGCAATACTAACAAAAATGGCATGGTATTGGTACCAAAATAGAAAGGTAGATCAATGGTACAGAATAGAGGACATGGACACAAACTCAAATAAATACAATTTTCTAATACTAGACAAATGGGCCAAAAATATGCAATGGAGAAAAGATAGCCTCTTCAACAAATGGTGCTGGGAGAATTGGAAATCCACATGCAATAGAATGAAACTAAACTGATATCTCTCACCATGCATGAAACTAAACTCAAAATGCTTTAAGGACCTTGGAATCAGACCAGAGACCCTGCAGACTATAGAAGAAAATGTAGTTCCAGATCTTCAACATGTCGGCTTAGGACCAGACTTCCTCAACAGGACTCCCATAGCACAAGAAATAAAAGCAAGAATCAATAACTGGGATAGATTCAAACTAAAAAGCCTTCTCTCAGCAAAGGAAACTATCAGCAATGCGAAGAAAGAGCCTACAGAGTGGGAGAAAATCTTTGCCAATCATACTTCAGATAGAGCACTAATCTCCAGAATCTATAAAGAACTCAAAAAACTCTACACCAAGAATGCAAATAACCCAAATGACAAATGGGCTAAGGAAATGAACAGATACTCCACAGAAGAAGATCTACAAGCAATCAACAACCATATGGAAAAATGTTCAACATCTCTAGTAATAAGAGAAATGCAAATCAAAACCACCCTAAGAATCCATCTCACCCCAATTAGAATGGCGATTATCAAGAATACAAGCAAAAACAGGTGTTGGCGAGGATGTGGGGAGAAAGGTACACTCATACATTGCTGGTGGGGCTGCAAATTAGTGCAGCCACTCTGGAAAGCAGTGTGGAGATTCCTCAGAAAACTTGGAATGGAACCACCATTTGACCCAGCTATCCCACTCCTTGCCCTATACCCAAAGGACTTAAAATCAGCATACTAGAGAGCTACAGCTACATCAATGTTCATAGCTGTTCAATTCACTATAGGCAGATTGTGGAACCAACCTAGATGTCCTTCAATTGATGAATGGATAAAGAAACTGTGGTATATATATACGATGGAATATTACTCAGCCATAAAGAATGATAAAATTATGGCATTTGCAGGCAAATGGATGAAATTGGAGAATATCATGCTAAGTGAGATAAGCCAATCTCAAAAAAACAAAGGACAAATGATATCACTAATAAGTGGATGATGACACATAATGGGTGGTGGGAGGGTTTAGTGTTAGGGTTAGAGTTAGGGTTAGGGAGTGGGGCAAGAATGGAGGAAGGAAGGACTGTATAGAGGGAAAAGATGGGTGGGAGTGGTGGGGGGAAGGGAAAAACTAACCGAATGAGTCAAAAAACATTACCCTATGTAAATTTATGATTACACAAATGGTATGACTTTATGCCATGTAAAAACAGAGAAACAACATGTATCCCATTCCATTTGTTTACAATAAAAAAATTTAAAAAAATAAAAATAAAAATAAAATAAAGTATAGTTCCAGGTAAAAAGTGCAAAAGGAAATATTGGAATTAGAAAACTTCCATTTGGTGACTCTAATCAAATTAAGCAATTATTATCCATTGGGTTACTAAAGCCACCAGGGAGAAGAATGATGGGGAAATTCACAACAGATCAATCAATAAAAGTCTCAACTCTCAAAAGAAAAAAAAAAAAGGACAAGGAGCTCTTCCATCCATAGAAGTTATGCAAGTGATAGAAGCTATTCATGATAGAGGACTCAAATTCATACAGTTTACTCTGGTAATAGAGACTGCTCAGGTCATACTGGTTATACATGTCATAGAGGCTACTAATGTCATTTAGGATACTAAATGTCTTAGAACACAAAGACAGCACAGAAAATATCCAATATATACTTACAATAGAGAATTTTCAGGTCATAGACACTACATAGGCCACAAATGCCACTTGGGCCATAAAGCCTAGGAGGATCATAATTTCTATTCTGACATAGAGTCTGTGCATATCACCATGGATATTTTAGGTTTCAGATGTTGCAGAGATAATAGAAGCTATAAAGTCATACCAGGTAAGCAGTATGAACAGAATCCATTCAGGACCTAGCAATCAGGGAGGCCATAGGGGTGCTTCACTCCAAGAGAATATGCAGGTCATAGAGTCTATTCATACCAGAAATTCTGCTCAAGACATATTTATTGAGGTCATCCAGTCTCTGTAGATCACAGAGGCCATGAAATTTGTAGAGACTATATAAGTCAGAGAGGCAACTGAGATAGAAGCTATGTAGTTATTAGTGGTAATTCAGGTCATAGAGCTTATGCAGGTCTACAGAGTACAGAGATAATGTTTGCTCATAGATTTGAGACTCATAGGTGCAAAGGTAATTGTGACCAACTGAGATAATAGAGGCTAATAAGTTCACTTAGACTTTTCAGGAAAATAACCTGAGGCTATGCAGGTCATACAGACTGTAAATACCACAGAGGTTACATAGGTCATAGAGGCTATGTAAGTCATAGAGACTACACTGAGTATAGCAGCAACAAAGTTTATTTAGCTACTGTTTTTTATTGTTTTTTTCTACTTAGTTATACATGACAGAAAAATACATTTTGATTTATTTTTCACAAATGGAGTACTTTTCATTTTTCTGGTTGTGCATGATGTAGTTACTCTTTCTAGAAAGGCCACATAGGTCACTTAGGCTACTCAGGCTTTAAAGGCTATGAAAAATCAAGGGCTATGCCAGACATAGTTGAATGTAGAAGACTATGCATGTCAGAGATGTACTCAGAGGTTAGAGACTATGCAATCATAGAGGCTTTGCAAGACAAACTTATTCAGAACATACAGCCTACTGAGGCAGTAAAGTCTAAAGATGTGTCATAGAGACACCAGAGGTCATACAGTCTACACAGTTCATAGAGGCTTTTGATTCTACAGAATGTGTGCAACACAGAGACTAGTCAAGCCTTAGAAACTATGTAGATCTTAGAGGTTACTCAGAGTATAGAATGTATGAAGGTAATAGAACTGAAAAATAGAGTTAAGGCTATTAATACAGTGAGGTCATAGTGGATACTGTATAGATAAAGTCTATTGTTATCATTTAGACTTTTCAGGCCATAAAGGCTATATAATTGTTATAGTCCATGCAGGCCATTGAGTTGTATATGTTGTGGTGGTACACTGTTCATAGGAACTGCTCAACTTATTGAGGGGACTTGGATCAAAGAAATGCTGGCATTATGGGTTACTCAAGTCATACATACTATCCAGACTATATGAAATACTGAAGCCATGGAGGCTTTGTTCATTATAAAAGTGACACAGGTCATAGAGGCTAAGGCCACTGAGGCTAGAGGATCAACTAGGGAGCAGATTTCTTTACCCTGGTCTGGACAGGCATGTGGATGGTTATGGAGAGCAGATGTCTCTCCTGCTTGAGGCCATTTTATTTTCACACTGCCCCAGCTCTGGAGGATGGGACTAGGGTCCCAGCTCATCCTGACTACCACATGTGTGGCCACAAGGTGTGATCAGATGATAAACAATTCTGGAGTTCAGCTGGATTCCACAGACTGTGAGGGTACCTGAGTCATGGACTCAGGATCAAGGACTCAGGACCTTAGGGGATGCCACTCTGCCTGATCCCATCCACCTCAGGAGCCCAGAGGAAACAGGTAGCTTGCCTGCTTCTGATCATGCTGACTGTCAGTGAATTCTCCCAGGCTCTCCAGGGACCCCTGCCCCAGTTGGGGGCTCTGGGAATAAATTGCAGAACACTGCTCTTTTCTGTGTGACCTTGGGCAACTCTATATTTCTTGTTTCTGCCAAGACTTTCAAGGCTGACTGGGGTCTCAGCTGCCTTGTGCTTGGTGTCAGAGGGTTGGGAGAAAGTGCCCACCTGGACTGCTGAAGTGTCTTTTTTCTTTGTCTTCAGGGTCCTTTCTTGATGTCACAATGTCTAGCCAGGACTACTTGGACCTGTGTGCAGTCACCTCACAATGTACCCCATGGATTTAGACCCTACCCTAGGCCATGCAGCTGGCAGAGGTGGGTGGGCTGGTGCAACCCAGGTCCTCAACTCCCCCAATACAGGTGGCAGAGCTCATTCCCCTGACTGGTGAGTGGACATAGATAAATCCTGGAACACATGGCCTCCACAATGGAAGAGAAAACAGGGTTAGGGGCAGCCTCAACTGGGGTGCTGAGAATAAGTGTCCCTTTAAGGTTTTCATTTTCAACCATCCCCGTGTGGCCTGACCAGTTTCTGGTTCTGTCAATCAAATAAATATTCCAGTTGCAGAGTGTGGGAATTTGATCTTTCTTTTCAACTACCAGGATTCCCCATTGGAGTAAGCGTCCTATTTCATGGGAAAGTAAACTGAGGACTTGGGGGAATGTGACTAGTCAGGTCCCACCCAGGGTGAGTTCTGCCCTCCACTCAGTGGAGTGAATCCTCCAGTCTCTGAGAAGACAGACTTCCTCAGTGTTGTGTGCTTCACCACCTTCCTGGAACCCAACTGCAATACAAACACTGGTGAACTAAGCAACAATCAAGCCTGACACATGCTGATAGATTGGTGAATATTTTGGAAGCAGCTCAGGTGCAACCCACTTGATGAAGCCTTGACATTGATCTGTAACCAGTCTCAGTGGTGACAGGATGGGCAGAGCAGCTCCCAGAACCACCCCAACTCCTTGAGTCCTCCCAGTATACCAGGAGGAGGGCTGTCTCTATTGCCTTCCCTGACAGGGAGCTCCAACCACCTTGTTATGTTCATGTGCCAGTTCAAAAGGCCGGGGTCAGACAGAAGGAGCAGTATACTCCTGTAAAGAATCAGGACAGGAGAGGGTCTCAACACACTGACCAGTCCACAAGTTCTGCTTGTTTTCTGTGTTGTGACTAAACTTCACCCCAGGTCACCTACACATTACAGCAGGAAGCTTACAATTGTGCAAACAGAAAAATGCCCCAAAGACATCCTGGTTCTGATCCTGGGGACCTGTAGTACATCATCTGGCCCCTCAAGGGAACTTTGCAGATGGAATGAAGCTAAGAATCTGAATGTGGGGAAGTGATCCAGGAGGCCCAGGGGACCTGATGTCACCCCAGGTTCTTAGCAGATGGAAGCAAGAGGCCAGGGGTCAGAGACAGACCAGATAGCTGCTCTCCTTGCTCCAAAATGGTCCTTTACACACTTGTGTCTTCAGGCCTGTGAGGACAGGAAGCCCACACCAGCCAGACATGCCTGGGTCTCCCTCTCCCATCATCACCTTGGTCCCAAAATTCCTCCCACCTAGAGTCACATCTCCAATTTCTGCTGCTGGATTTGCTCAGAGCAGCTCTGGTGTGGCAGGGCTCCTCCTGCTTTGGTCTCGGTGCCCCATCCCCTTCTACATTGCACATGCATTCCCTCGGACATGCTGGTACAGAGCCTCCTGGTGGCCCACTCAGGGCACAGGGTCCACCACTTGTTCTGCGTGCTTGAAGTCCTGGTTCCTTGGTTATAATGAGGAGATGAAAATCCAGATCCATCAGGTCTGGTTCTAACCAGCTCTGCCACTTACTACCTGAGTAAACTTGGGTTGCTTATTGAACTTCCCTGGGCCTCAATGGCCTTGTGTGTAAATGGGGTGTCATGAAAGAACCTAATTCCTAGGGCTTGGGGGAGTAAGTCTGATGCACACAAACCCTCTTAAACTGTCTCTGTCCCCTGGTGCACCCTACACAGTGTCTACAGTTCCAGAACCACAACATGACCATTCCCCGATTTCTGAAGGTCTGCTGCTGACTCACAATCTTGGTATGAGTGTGAGGATCTTTCTCAACCCTCTACTATCCATGCTGCATAGGCCATTTGCTCTGATGTGACCCTGGCACTTGGTTGGCAGTACTGTGATGACCACAGGCTCTGGGCTGGTCTCATGAGCCTCCAGAACTTGTACAGTCCTCTCCTGGGAGGGGTGCCTGCAGCATGCTGCACCACAGCTAACCAATCTGTGTGTCCAGCCATATCCAAGGGTCCAAGGAGCAATCTTCACATGCAACCTTGGTCACTGAGTCACTCCCTATGCCAAGAAGGCATGGCCTTTCCAAAGCTCTAGGGCAGGACTCAAGGTCAGTAGCCTCTGGGAACTTCCCTTTACCTCTGGCTCCTGTCCATTCCTACACACCACTGCTGAATACAGGTCCAGAGGACTTTGAACCCTGGAAATGCCAGAGGAGACTCAGCATACCCAAGATGCCCAGGGTACCTTGATAGTGGGGTTGTCCACATTGCTGGGGATGCACCATCTCCCTGGGGATGAGGCATGAGGCTTCAGAAGCAGCCTAGACACCACAGGCCCTGAAGTTCCCACTGTACACCTACACCACAGACCCCCAGGATGGCAGAGCCCTCAGGCCTCACACAGACCCTGTGCCCACACTCCACATACAGCCCCAACTGCAGGAGGAGAAGGACAGTCCAAAATCCAGAAACACAGACTGTGGTTCACTGAGGGTCCCATCCTAGACAATCACCTGCTTCTGTGTGCTTGAAGCCTTTGCTGTGTCACCTGGGAACTCCAGGTGACACAACATCTAGAAGGCTAGGCAGCATGGAGAAGCAGGTGTCCTGCAGGGAGTGTGGATGACTCAAGCCATGGACAAGGGTTTTGTTCCAAACACAGAGGACTACCTGTGGAGGCACTCCTCTTCCCACCCCTGACTCAGTTCCTCCTCCCTCACCACCTCTCCCTCCCTCTCTCTTTCCAGGCTCCTCTTCAGGTGGCTTCTGCCTCCCACCAGAGAAACCCCAACTCCCAGGTCTCTGTGCAAGCTTCCAACCCCTCAGAGACCTGAGCCCCACTTCCCTCATGTCTGGACATTTCTCTGAATTCTCTGGTATTGCCATGATTCCTTCTTCTCACCACTGACAAGAAAGAGTAACAAGAATGGGAAACACAGAAAAACCCTCAATTAAGGGCACCCTGAACCTTCACCAGGATACACCTTGGAACATTCTCCTGAAGTCCTCCTGCTGACCCTGCCCAGTAAACCCTTTTTAGGATATAGCATCAGCCCATGCCTTCTCCATTCTGGAAACTTACATGTGTAGAATCAGGATGGGTTACTGCTCTGAAATGAAGTGGGCTTGGTGACGTGCAACTGAGTCAAGGGCCTATTCACACTCTGCACTGTGCTACTGTGTGAACTGCTCATGATGATTATGTCAGACAGGCTCCTCCTCTCTCCTGTTGGACATATTGAGCATGACCCACCTTAAAGAGTCTCCCAGGTCCTTTACTGACAACTGATTCTGTGGTTTGGACAGCAAGCACTGGGCACAGGGAGTCTGCTGTGGAGGGCAAGACCCAACTTCCCAGTTTGTAACAAAATGCCAGAGGCCTGCAAGTGGAAGGATTTGCTTTGGCTCTGAGTTTTAAAGACCTCAGTCCAGGGCTGCTTGTGGCATGGGGTGAGGCAGCATATCATGGAGGATTTTATGGCAGGTCAAACTCCCCATCTCAAGTCTGGGATGTGAGAGAGAAGCAGGAAAAACCTATGTCCCACAGTCCTCTTCAAGGACACACCTCATGGCCCTGAACCTGCACCAGACCCCACCTTCTTCCTAATGCATCTTCAAAGGAGCATAATCTGGTGACTGGCCTTTAACAGGTGGCCTGTGGGCACTCTGTCCTGGAAGCAGTCCTGCTCGGCTTCACTCCTGTTGCTGCCTGAGGCATATCAATGTTGAGAAAATCACTAGGTTCCACCAGGCCCTGACTAATCAGCACCCTGTCTGCAAGGAAGGGCCAGCACCATCAGTCTGGTGCTTGGTCTTCATCCTGGGACAAGGCCTGACACCACATCCTCAGGGGGGTTAATCTAATGGGCAGGACAGAGGCCTCTGAGACTTGGCCAAGTTTCTGACTCCCCTGCTGTCCTTGCCATGCCCCAGCTGTCCCTTGGCAGAAGCCCTGCTCTCTGGGTCCAGAGCCCACCCTACTACCTAAATGGGGGCTTAGACTCTCCTCTGGACAGTGTCAGGATCCTGGCCCTCAGCCATGGAACCCTCCCTGCAAAGTCCACAGGAAGACAGCAGGACATGGAGACAGTAGGAAAGAATGCAAAGGAGGATGCAGAGCAGATGGGCAGCTGTTGGGATGTCAGTGGTTGTGTCACAACCCCTGTCTCTTCTTCAAACTCCATGGCAATCCTAGGATGTAGGTGTTCTGGGGCTGCCCAGTGGACACCAATAATAAACATCAAGAAAGAAGACATTTCTCTCATTAGAGAGTGCCCTGGCTTAGGAACCCAAAGAAGGACCCTCTAGCCCTGTCCTGTTCAGGAACATTTACTTGAATAGGTTTCACCCTGGATGCTCTGGGTGAAGCCACCAGGCTGGACAGCCCCCTGGGATGCCCTTCTGGAACCTAGACAGGGCCATTCTCTACCTCAGTTGGGAGGCTTCCATGGTGGAACAAGAGAGGGAGGGTGTGGAGAGCAGCCCTGGTCTGTGCAGGGTCTCTGTCAGAGTCACTGGCCAGCTGTGAACACCCTGGCTTCCTACTCCAGCTTTCTCTCCTGTACATGGACTTTGGAGGCTGCAATGTCAGAATCCAAACACTACAAACATGGTCACTGAGTGCACAGCATGGTCCTCAACCCTGTGCCTTTCCAGTGCCACAGGAACAAGCTTCTGGGGTCCCAGATCTTGGAGTGAGTAGAGTTGTGGGTGGCATTTTTGGAACTGCCACAGAGAGGGCAGGGTGTTTCCAGCCTGTGCTCCACTGGGTACAGGAATTCAGGCACCACCTGGGCACTGACCCTACCAGCCCACTGCCATCTGGACACTGAAATTCTGTGGAGGAGACTCTGACCTTGACTTATATGTCAGGCTCAGAGCTCCCTTGTCTGCCCCACACTGTCCTGTGCACACAGGCACAGGGGTAATATCATTGTCAGAACTACCCCTGAACACAATAGAGCAGGGTGGCAACAGCATTGGGTGATCCCGAGGGCCTGGCACTGCAAGTCTCAGTCATCTCGAATTGAGGACAAAACACACAGAACATACTATGTGCACACACACCCCCTTACACATCACACATCACATAGTACACACCACATGCATACATACCTGCTTACACATCACACAACACATAAAACTCATCTCAGCAGATACCATGTGCACACAACTCCTTACACATCCCACAAGAGATACAACACAACACAGCACACACTACATGCACACACAACTCCTTATATATCACACAACACACAACTCAACACAGCATGCAGCACATGCAAACATAACTTCTTACACATCACCCAACACACACAAGGCAACACAGCACTCACCACATGCACATACATCTCCTTACATATCACACATCACACAAAATGCAACACAGCAAACAGCACATGTACACACACTCTTCACATTACAAAACACACATGATACCACACAGCACACACTACATGTAAACAACCTCCTTACACATCACACTACACAACCAGTATACAACAAACAGCACATATCACGTGCACACTCACTTCCTTACACATCACAACACACACAATGGAACACACAGTACACACCCAATGCATACGCAATTCCTTACATATCACAGAACACACAAAATGCAACACAGAACACACCAAGTGCACACACAAGTCCTTACACCTCACAGAACATATAAAACAAAACAGGACAACCATATGCACACACCTCCTTTACACATCACAAAACAACTACAGCATGACACAGCACATACCTCAGCACACAAACTCTCTTACACCACACACACCAAAAATTCACAAAGCTTCTTCACTTTAAAAACACACAGGATGCAACACAGCACACACCACATATAAACAACATCCTTTCATATCACATGGCATAACCACTACACAAAAAGCAGCATACATCACATGAACACACACCTGCTTACAGATCACAAAACATACACAATGAAACACATAGCACATACCACGGGTACACACACCTTTTCATGCATCACACAGAACACTTCCAATGTGACACACAGCATACATGATGTGCACACACACCCCCTTACACATTGAACAATACATTAAATGCAAGGCACAGCACACACCACATGTAAAAAAAAAGTCTTACACATCACATAACACACATAATGCAACACAGCACACAGCATGTGCACACAAACCTCCTTGCACATCACACAACATGCATCAAATCACACAGCACACATCACGTGCACACACATCCCTTATACACCACACAACATAGACCTGAAAAGAGCACCCACCACATGCACACACACTTTCTTACATATCACACAATGTACTCACAACACAACACTCTGCACTCACAATGTGCAGACACACCTCCTTATAAATCATACACAGACATTCAATACAGTAAAACTGCCACACAGGAACACAACATACACACAAATGACACACAAATTGTATAGCACCCACTGTGCACAACACAGCAAGCACAACACATGTACACCCATTCACACACTATACACATATCACGTACACACACTTCACTACACACCCACAATATTCTTTGACTTTACTGGAGATTATCATGACTCATCACATGGTCAGTGTTGGAAAATGTGTGTGAAATGTGACCTCTGTCTTCCACTGCAGATAAGGTTTCTCTGCTGTGGGGAGGCCTTGGGTCACCTTGAACTCTAGAGAAGGGGCTCAGCTCCCCTGGGACTCCCCAACTGGCCATACTGAAACCCTCCCTGACAGTGGCCATGGATGATAAACTGAGGGCCCAGGGCTCAGCCCAGGTGATGCCACTCAGTCCAGACACACCTGAGTGCCTACAGAAAAACAGCCATGCCCCATGACTCAGCATCACCACAACCTAGAGCTGTGGGGTCCAATAACCCCTCACCCACACAGACTGTCCATCTGCTGGCCAGGTCCATGGAATTCCCACCCAAGGACTCTGCCCCAAGTCCTTCCATTTCTCCCCTGGGCTGAGCTCCTGATGTGGCCTCCCAAAATGCAGAACTGGTGATGGGAGACTAAGCATGGGGTAGGCCTCCAGGCTCACAGTCCCTTCCCTCCAGACTCTCTCACCAGCCCTGACTGTGTCTAGTGACCTACCCTGAAGGCCAGGAGAAGCTTGGGTTGGGCTGGGAAGGTGGAAGCTCCAGGTTGTTAGCAGGAATTGCTGTGGGGCCTGGCACAGGGAGAAGGAGGATGGGGAACCCAGGAGGGAACTAAGGAGACACTGGCAGCTGGGACACCCCTATACCAGGCTGCTGATGACCATTGGCTGTGAACAGGACATGAGCAGTTCCTCAGTGAGGGACTGAGGGTCAGCAGGTTGGGGACCCATTGGAGTCCCCTCAGGGAAGCAGGCACTGGGGAGGATCTTTTGTCTTCCTGGGGCCAAAGAATCTGGAGTCTTTACTGACAGGAGTAGTGCCTTGCCAGCATCAGAAATTAGATAAAAATGAATTTAATCACAATTTAGTTAAGCAAGGAAAAAACTATCCTACCAACACCATTCACAACAGCACTGCCATACACAGGACCATTAGCAGGAGACAAGCAGGTAGACACCCAGGGCCCTGTAAGAAACATGTCAGTGCCCCCAGCACTGCCTTCCTTCCTGGGCCAGTCTGTAGTTATCCCAACCTTTTCTCCTGGGCATGGGATGATTGCTTGCAGGGAGTTGGAACCTTGGCAGCAAATGTCAGGCAGGGACAAAAAAGCAATTTGGAGTTTCTTTAAAATTCTTTCATTTTAATCGAACCTTGTCACCACATTCCCTCTAGTCCATCCTGCAGTCTTGAGGGGTGTGACTCTCCCTGTCATTTGGCCCTTTAAGTGGGTGGGGTTGGTATGGAGATCCCCTCAAGCACACCCAGAATTTGGGACTGAGAAGAGCCAGCAGGGAGAGCTGCCTAGAGTTTCCCATAGGAAACAATGGGGGAACCTACTTGGGAGCCTTGATAGCACCTGGTTTGGTAGTGTTGGCACCTAGATAGCCTCACTCTCAAAATTCCTCCCTCCTGAGCAATGGTTTTCAAAGACATTGCTGATAATCCACCAAATAATCTGGGACCCATTTTGCCTGATGGACATGTCATGTCCTTTGGTCTAAATGTGTCCCTGCTCAAAGAGGAAGTGAAAGACTGCAGGAGTAAGTAGAAAAGATGCTTTTAGACAAAGTGAGCACCAAAACAGGCTCAGAGAGAATGGTTACTCAACTGATCATAACCTGGAATTCTGAAGCATGTGCCTGGGGTGTGCACAGTGGTACAGCAAGTGGGCTTTCAGTGGAGAGTGGACCTGGTCAGCACCTGCCCTTTTATCAATTACAGACTCCAGGTACACTGGCTGCAGTCTCTCTCTTGTCCAAGTGTCCAGGACCCCCTTTCACTTCATGGGACTGCCCTTCTCCCAGAACTCTCTGGGTGTCCAGCATGAAGGTCCCTGTGATGCCTCTGAGGACTTTGGACCCACAGCAATTTCTCAGACATACCTACTATCTCACTCCCTATCCTCCCCAACCTGTGTGCATCCATGGATTTGCTATCTGAGACCCTCCCTCTCCTCATCCTCCCTGGGGTACATACACCTGGGCACAGTCCCAAAACCAGACACTTTCTCTAAAGATGGAGCTGAGAGTCCCACATCTTCTATTCCTCATCCACCCCTTCAATCATGTGACTCCTGCATTTCTAGCTGGAATTATCTCTGTGATGGCATCAGGCTCCCAGGTGGCCCACCTGAGTTCAATGAGGCATCGGCATAGTGACCAGGTGACCCTGGCTACTACTTCACACTGAGGGCCATTGGAAAGCATTACAAAACAGCAACCATTGCCATGAAAACCTTGGGGAAGGTGGAGAAGATAAGGCAGAAAGTACCAATGTCCTGCATGCAGCCCACCCAAGACAAGCACTGTGAGCCATGGGGCATCTCTGTGGCTTGCAAGCAAAAGAGATAGAGGTCAAAGGATGCAGCAATGCCTCACATATTCCACTGTCGATGCTAAACAGAAAGGCATATGGCTGATGCTCAACTCCACCTATAACCAGTCCTGGACAAGGACTTGGACTCACTAACTTGGCAGTGCTGAGCCAGGTCATTTTCAGGGAGGTCCAGGTACTCCTGCCATCTAGGTTTACCAAAAGAGTTCACACTGCTTTGCATCTGGAGGGAGGCATATATTTCTATTGAACTTTCACTACAACCATTTCCTTCCTGCCAGGGCAAAAGTACCTCAAGTCAGTGTCATTCCTCAAACCATCAGGGTCAGATCTTTTTCTCCAGGTATTGTCCCCATCATTCTGTCCATTTCACCTATGGGCTGGACAAACTGTCTCAGACCTGGGCAGGAGCAAAATCTGTAGCCACATTCCTATCCAAAGACAAAAAATGCCCCAATCCCTCACTGTCTTTGAAAGACTCAGAAGATCCAGAACCTGCTAGAAGTGCACTACACAAGAGACCTCAGACCTCACCCTGCAGTGTGCATGAGTCTTTCCCTGAGTGTGATCACTGGGTTGCAACATCCACAGAGCATTGTGCAGTGGTCATGTCTGGAATGCCAGCTACCAGGAGTCTGAGGATCCCATTTTTCAGGACTGTCTGGACCCTATTTTTATATTTAAAAAAAAGCTCTTTGAGAACCCCTGGGATTGACACACAGTACCTAAAATCAACCAAATTCATTTATGTTCTTAAACATCAGTACATCAATATGCCAAGAGCCACCATCAGGGTCCAGAATAATGCCAGGCCTCCTGTTGGGGAGGTGAATCCCCAGAAGCACCAGCCTCACCCAGCCTCACAACCTGGCCCTGCCCCTACGAAACAGCTGTAACCTTGAGCTCTCGCTGGTTGAATTCTAGTTGAGGGTTGCTCTGGTCCTTATCAGGAGTTCACCTCAATTGTCAAATGGGCGGTTCATCCTAGATGAGTCCCTGCCTGGGGTGTTTTGCCCTCTCTCCTCGGTATATACAGGCTTATCTGGCTC